>NC_047132.1:2523062-2823062 GCF_009829125.3 Periophthalmus magnuspinnatus | reverse complement strand
CTGAGAGCACCCACACAGCCACAGCCAGTGACTGAGAGAGCCCCCACCCAGCCACATTCAATGATAGAGAGAGTGACTGAGAGAGCACCCACCCAGCCAGAGCCAAAGAGAGTGACAGAGAGAGCACCCACCTAGCCACAGCCAGAGAGAGTGACTGAGAGAGCACCCACCTAGCCAAGGCCAGTGACAGAGAGAGTGAGAGAGCACCCACCCAACCACAGCCAATGACAGAGCGACTGAGAGAGCACCCACGCAACCACAGCCAGTGACAGAGAGAGTGACTGAGAATACTCACCCGGGCACAGCCAGTGACAGAGAGAGGAGAAAGGCATTGCACAGCCTGACCAATTTGTTGCAGGCCAGACACACAGAGAGATGGTGGGCAGTTTTATAGATCTGAGCAGTACACCTTATCAACCCCATGCTAAAGGCATTGAGAGGCCATGTCCAGCTGGCAAAACTTTTTAATTTCAAGAAATTTTTTTTAAAGATTTTCCATGGTTACATTACAATCTAGAAATAAAGGGAGTATTGTGTTTTTACTGTAGCAAAAGCTACTCAAAACAGTCATCATTTGGCACCAGACCTGTTCCAACATTCGTAACTTCAGGTTATAGTAACTGAAAAAAGCCATTGAACAAACTTCGGCTCATCAAAATTCTCAAGGCTACCACCACTCTGTGAAACTGGCAGCCCCCCCAATCCAATCAGTTGACTACCGCCTGGGCATATCAACAGGGAACGGCAAGACACTGTTTGGAAAAAATTGTTAGCACTGTGCAACATTTAGCAAGACAAGGACTAGCACTCAGAGGACATGTAGAGGACAGAGGCAATCTGAGCCAGATTTTAAAGCTTCGATGATTCTGTCTTGCAAAAATGGTTAAGTGACCACACTATAATGTACACTAGCTCTAAATCACAGAACAAGATTCTGAGCATTATGGCAAACTCTAGAATTCGTGACTTATCAAATGAAATTTGGTCTCTCCCAACTGTACAATTTTCCGTTATTGTAGATGGGACACAGGATATGTGCAGGATATGGATATGGTGCAGAGCAGCAAAGTGTCTGTTTAAAGTATGTTGTTAAGGACTTGGTTCCTCACGAAGAGTTCATTGGACTTCACAAGGTCACAGAGACCACTGGCTTGGCTATTTCAAAGGTGGTCAATGATGTACTCCTGTGTCTCAATCTGCCTGTGTCTGGATTGCAGGGGCAGACCTATGATGGTGCAGCTAATATGTCAGGGCAGTACAGTGGTGCACAGGCCATTGTCAGGAAGGAGCAACCATTAGCCTTGTATGTCCACTGTGGTACACACTGTGTAAAACTAATCACCCAGGCTGGTTACATCTGGTCTGCATCTAGATTAATCAGAAACTGTCTGTCATGGGTGCATCAGTTGTGCATTCTTTTTGGACAGTCAGGTAAATTCAAAAGCCTGTTTGGAAATATTGCAACATCTGAACATTTGCCAGTGATTACTTTAAACCCTTTGTGTCCGACAAGGGGGAACTGTCAGAAACTGTGCAATCTTGGCTGTTCTTGGGCAGTATGAACTTGTTCTGGAGAGTCTGTATGAGATGGGGGAAAGGCACATCTGGTAGTGCTGTGACTGCTAGTGGTTTGCATGAGCACTTAGAGGCAAGACAGTGCTAGGGCTCATGCTTGGATAGATGCTTGCTATCACTGGAGAACTTGAAGGTCTTAACACTTCATCACAAAGCAGAACTCTGACTGTTACAGGCATGCTGTCTGCTGATGATTGTGTCCGCTCTACACCTAAGACAAATGTGATGCTAGCTTTCGGATTTTGTGTGAAAAGGCATGTGCTATGGCCAGTTCAGTAGAAGCAGTTGACAGTGTTGATGCTACATCCCGCAGATGTGATACTGCATTTGGCCAGTACAGGAGTGAGCTTTTTCAAGTTCTAGATGCAGCTGAGGCCCAGTTTTGCTCCAGTTTTGACCAAGAAAGTCTAAAGACCCCAAAGAATTTGGAGGATGTGCTTGTGACTGGTGAGGTTAGTGACTGTGTTGATGGCTACCCAGAGCTAAACAGGGGTTCTTTGTGAGTTCAGTTGCCCCTCTTTTGTAAAAACTACTCTGTTGAGACAAGCATGAAAGCAGCAACTGTTCTGAAGGGGCTATCTATGGAAGTGGTCTCTTCAGTCGAGTGGAGATGCCATCCATCCATTCATTTTATTCCGCTTTATCCGGGGCTGGAACGCGGAGGCAGCAGCAGTGAGGTCAAGACTTTCCTCTCCACACACATCTCCTCCAGCTATTCCAGAAGGATCCTGAGGCATTCCCAGGCCAGCTGAGAGACATAGTCGCTCCAGCGTGCCTAGGTCTTTGTCGGGGCCACCTCCCGGTGGGACATGCCTAGAACACCTCTCCAGGGAGGCATCCAGGAGGCATCCTGAACAGAGGAGCAGTGGCTCTACTCCGAGCTCCTCAACCTGTCTCTAAGGGTGCGCTCAACCACTCTGGTGAGGAAACTCATTTCAACCACTTTGCCTTTTGACTCAGCTCCTTTTTTACCACAACAGTCCGACACAGCGACCGCATCACTGAGGACACTGTACCGATTTGTCTGTCAATCTCATGCTCCATCCTTCCCTCACTTGTGAACAAGACCCTGAGATACTTGAACTCCTCCACTTGAGGCAAGGACAAGTGGAGATGCTTGTGAGGATTTTGATGGTTGTGCCTGTAACTTTATTTGAAGCTGAGAGGAGTTTCAGTGCATTGAGGAGGTTGAAAACATGGTCAATACCAGTCACCTTAATAAGCAATGTTTGCACTGTTGTTATGATGTTGTTGTATATATCTACCTCTAAGTATTTAATTTTATTTTTAAGCATATCTTTTTTAACTTGCATGCATGCCCCTATTTGTACTTATTCAGTGTTTTTATGTTGCACTTTATCACCAAAGAGAGTTCCTAGTTTGTGAGCTGTGTTCACGCACAATGGCAATAAAAAGTCTTCTGATTCTGATTTATACGTTATTGTGAATTTTAAAAAAGCATCTAATGTTCAGCTTGTTTTTAGACTAATAACTATGGGGGAGAAATCTTGATTGTGGGCGGCCTCCATAATCTCCTCTATTAATGGCAGACACTGGATTTTGTGTTCTGTTAAAGTGTGTTTAAAACATCCACCCCTTTAACATTTGATTTTATTTTATTTTTTCTAAATCTTAAAAAATAGGAAGGCTTGCATGGAGTTGTGTTGATTTGTTTTCATATTTTTATATTGTTCAAAAGTATTTTTTACAGTAGCACACACAGTTTCTTTGCAAATAAACTAAACTGTTTCCTGAATAGCTTTTCATTGTTCAAATGGCAAATATTTGCTGGTAGGCTAATAAAAGCTTAATCATAATAAAACATTTATTGAATTCATGATTAGGCATCATTACAACGCCATTTGAAGCATAGTTTGGTTTATTGTCGTCCATACATTGTTTTCAGTGGAGGCTTAAACATGGGCTACGTAGTCTTTAATATATTGAGTTGTCTTCAGAATCTGCACAGGCTCTTTAATAAGTCTACTCAGATTTGTTCAGATAATTAGATAATAGTTAATTGGTGTGCACTGTGCTGAGCATATTTTCACATTAGGTTAAAAGACAAAAGAATCAAGAGTAACACAGGACAGATGCAACAGCCCAAATCTAGACCACAGTTTGCATTACAACATATAAAGCAGACAAACCCACACACAACACCTGTATTGTTCTATATTGAGCTTGTTGCCTGTCGTGCACCATGCGCATTGAGAAGGTAGACTATCCTCTATGTCAGGGATGTCAAACACATTTTCACCGAGGGCCACATCAGCAAAATGGCTGCTCTCAAAGGGCCAGATGTAAAATAAATCTAACTACTTTTTAAACTTGTTAATTAAATATTTCTGTATTTATTACTTATTCAAGTTACAAATATTGTATATGCATTTTCCTGGATGTAAAAATATGTGTGTAACTGTGCATGTCCTGATAAAATTACATTTTAAGACCATCATACCTTTCAATTTACCTTGTCGAGGACCACATAAAATGATGTGGAGGGCCACATTTGGCCCACGGGCCTTGAGTTTGACACATGTGCTCTATGTGACTGTGAGAAATCATGGAAATTCTCTAAGTATAACAATCCTTCAGAGGCAGCAAAGCACAGTGTCACTCCACTTTGGCCCACGCTTGGCTCTGAGACAAATTGCAGTCAAACACGAAGTTTTAAACAGTCGATATATTATTCATTTCTGAATTTATAAAAGCTTAATTCTTTTATTAAGAGCCCACAAAACCCTCAGTACTCGTCCATACATTCACCAACATTCACGTTTATCTGTATTTTGCTTTTGGTTGCTTCTAAATCGAACGGGTGGGCGGGGGCAGACACTCCTCTACAACCACAACCAACAGGTGTGTGGAATACACCTGTGTGGGCTGTGCGGGCTGTGCATGCACACACCTGTGGGGGCGCACACCTACTAAACCCGCGGCCCCTCTCAGCTCTGCTTCATCTACACTAAAGCTGTCTCAATTCGCCAAATGCATAGTTCAAAATACTCCTCAAAGTATCATTCGAAGTACCCAGCCCAAAATGGGTAGTCCTCAGTGTAGCCGCCATCTTGCCGAAATAGGACAGGCCTACACCATGGATTGCATTTCCACCGCTGTCTTTGCTTTGTTACTTACGTCATTTTTAATTATTTATCATTTAATAGAAGAAGAGTAAAGGTGTTGTTGTCGCAGCTATTTATTTCTGTTTAGATTGAATGGAGTAAGGAATTAATCTTTCCCTTTGAATATCAATAGGGAAATATAACGTTCGAGGTGATTTTTTTTTCCCCAATTGTAACTAATTCATAACTTAATTCATAACAAAATATACCTTGTTAAAACATAACAGTATGGAGCCCCGCACAGGACATTTGGGAAATGTAACATTATCGCGTGGCCACAAAATAATATCACAGTCCCACACGATATTATTTTGAGGAAACTAATTATCATGAGGTAACAACTTAATTATCATGAGGGAACGAGATATTATTTTTATTTTTTAAGTTAAATATCTCGTGCGCACATGAAAATATATGTATAGAAATTAATATTAGATAATTTTGACAGGCAGGTACAGCAGGCAATCTTGGTGGTGCACATGTGCTAGAAGGTCCAAGAAAAGGGAAAAATGGTAAAAAGAAGGGAAGAGATGCTTGTATGCAATGGATCGGGACAGTCGGGACCTCAAAATCAAGCATTATTTTATGCTAGGGATGAGCTACAATGACATATTAGCAACGCTTGTTTCGGACGGTTATATTTTAAGCAAAAGAGGATATTATATAGTATATCATATATATTACGCACTTATGGACTCTACTGTCGTCAATATGCGAACTTAGAGCTAGGTTGATTTCATACTTGGGCAATTGGAAGGACCAGGAAGACTCAGTGGTTATCGCTGGATGTATGCCAAGTGTTTGGGATATGGTTTACATCAGGAAGGAAGATGTGAGATTTCTGCTTTCGCTTCTTGATCCAGTCAACGTTCACGCTTGCCAGGGAAGACATCTCATACAGCAACGCTATTTTTCATCTGGGCCCAACTTCATATGGCACGCTGATTCTTACAATAAATTGAAGACTTACGGAATTTGCATAAATGGATGCATAGACGGCTCCCAGAGGGTTATGTGGCTTAGAGCATCGTTCACCGAACGGGGTGCGTGCTCCGTAGCCTTGAGTGGACCGGGAATGAGGATGGTCATGCCGCGCCATATGGTCAGTGTGGGTTTAACATGACACCCCGCATACAGATGAACCAATGTGCCAGCCTCGGACAGTGAGTACCGTTCTGCCCCTTCTCTGTCTGAAGGGGATCGCAGAGCGCATATCCACGATCTGCCCAGATTTCCTCACCTGCCCGCGCTTTTGCCTCGCCGCTCACTGGGCACTTGGGCACGGGGCTTTTAACAAGGACAACATGAACAAAAACAAATATATCAAATTTCCAAACAACTTCACCACAAGGACTTGTTGTTTTGAATTTAAAACCAAACTTTGAAAACGAACAAATCCCCCCAAAATCCAGATTTTCTATTTAGTTTTGAGATCGGGGAAAACGGGCAACAGCAGTTTTTCTATTTTGGATTTACCGTTTCAAAAATACGACGGAGTATAAGGGTCACTTAAATAAAAAAAAATATGCGGGCGCTACGAGAATAAAGTTGTAGCATTTCGAGATTAAAATCGTAATTTTATGAGAATAAAGTCGAAGCCAGAAAAAGTCGTCATGTTACGAGAAAAAAGTCATAATATTACGAGGGGGAAAAAAATCGTAATATTACAAGAATAAAGTCGTATTTTTATGAGAATATAGGCTGCTGTGCGTGAATGAGTGACCAGTGCGTTATGAAGAATTTGGAGCATTTTGTTCAGATATAGCAATTTCTTCCAAATCTGTCTGGTTCCTCCGACTAAACAAACTCAAATGCTTGCAGTGTCCCTTCAAAGTACTTATACTAATGATAGTGTGGTGATGGTGGGCTAAAAGACACAGTATTTCATCGTGCGTAAACCCCTGTTGAAAGTTTATCTGAACAAAATGCTCCAAATTCTCCATAACGCATAACGCATTGGTCACTCATTCTCGCACAGCAGCCTATACCCTTATTTTTTTTAATTTAAGTGACCCTTATACTCCGTCATACAAAAATAAAATGTATGTATGATTACTCGCTGTGTAATCCAGAAACAATTTAACTACATAGTCCAATTGATTAACAAAATGAAACAGCTGTTTCAGTTTGGAATATGCATATCAAGTACAGTAACTCAAGAGACTAGCTCTTTTAAGCCTAAATATGTCACTTTTGAACGCACCAAGAACAAGTTTTAAGCATTTTTGGCCGCCTCGGTGCATGATGGGATATGGATGCAAGCTTCGGTTAGGGCAGATCTCCATGGAAACGCTGGAACCGCAGAGCACATGTGTCTGGCACATTTGTCGGGTGCATTGAAATGAGACAGCCCCTCTCGCACCGGAAGGTACGTAATTGCCCTTTGACAATCACTTCTAACCTTGCATTTAAGAGAGTTTTTATTGGGGGCGGTCCAAGATGGCGGCTTGAGCGGTAGCTTTTTTTCAATCGGCTGCGCCAAAACTCGTATTTTGCTATGGAAAACTGCTTTTAAACGCTACTTCAAATCTTTTCGGTACTGATAAACTGCTGGAACACTTTCTGAAATCTCAATGTTTTCTCGGGACAGGAAAAGATCCTCCAAAGAGAAAACAAAATCTAGCTACTTCCACGGCCATGGCTAAGGCTAGCAACAGCAAGACTACAGCCAGCGCGGAACACAACTACATCAAAATACCCGACGACAAAGATATGATGACGGGAGAAGAAGAATTTCCTTCCCTGCCTCTCTCAGTCGAAGGAACCCCCTCTAAAGAACCAGCACACAAAAAAGCTCTGTTTGCGATGCCTGGAGGAGAAGGGAAGAAAGAATGTGGCTGTGACCAAGATGTTATTGGAGTTCTGTCAAATCTGATTAACACCCGTTTTGACGACTTAGAAAAACTGATCAGTGCGAACACAATGAATATTGAGGGTCTTAAAAAATCTGTAGACTTCGCCTATGATCAGATTAAAGACATTAAACAAAGAGTTGATGTGATTGAAAATAGCACTATCCTCCAGCTAAAGGAACGACTTGTTGAATCTGAACGCTACTCTAGACGCTGGAATCTGAAACTTTACGGGGTACCAGAGACTGTGTTCTCCCTGAAGCTAAACAAAAGCTCCCCGATGTGATTGACACTGTGCACCGCTTAGGGAAATTGAAGGAGAACGAGAGCTGACCAAGAGGGATCATCCTGCAATTCTCGTCCAGAACCTACCGAGATACTGTATGGAAAGCTGCAAAAAATAATTCTTTCCTAAAAGAGCGCCATCTTTACTTCACGGAGGATCTTTGCCCAGCGGATCGCGAAAGGAGAGCAGCGCTATGGCCAGTGGTCCAGGCGGCCCGACGAGAGGGAAAGATCGCTTACTACGTTGGTCCCCGCGCGTACATCAACGGCAAAGAAGTCGGCCTCCCAGGAACCTGATTTTGTGAGGGTCTGATCTACACCCGGTATAAGCTCACGTTTGTTTTCAACTGTTTACAACTTGAAGAATGCTGACCACTTGTTCCAATATTCTTAATTTTTTTTATTTATTTATTTATTTTTTTTTTTTTTTTGTGGTCCTAGATGCAAACTTTTTGTTCTATATTATTGGTTTGAGCTTTTACCAAATCTCACTAGCAGCTAAAAGGTTGTGATGCACTTTGTTAGCATCTTTCATTACTTGGTATATGAGGTAACGTTAATTCTCTTCACTTTTTTTATATATTTTTTTTCTTCCACTCTATTTGTTAATAATGGTGCTGGATTGAAGTAACACAGCACTTCTGTACTCAGGTTCTTGCTCTTGTTTTTATGTCTTTATCCTTAGGTTCCTTGAATGCCAGGGGGTTAAAAAATGCCATAAAACGTAAAGCATTATTTCTGTTTGCTAAAAACTTAAATACAGACTTTTTCTTTTTCCAAGAATCCCACTCTACATGTGATGACACTAACTTTTGGAGGACTCAGTGGGGTGAAAATATTTTCCCTTCACATGGAAGTCAACATTCGGCTGGCACTCTCACGGTAAAGCACAAATTTGAAGGTGATATCCTCTCACACAAATGTGACAGTGAGGGACATTTTGTATTCATGGTGTTGGACTATTATAATAAGACTTTCATTATTATTAATATTTATGGTTACAACTTAAAACATAAAAATTCCGAACTCCTATCCACCATAGAAAATAATTTAATTGACTTACTAAACCAGTACCTAATGCAATAATAATTATAGGAGGAGATTTTAATATGGTACTGAATAATCAATTAGATAGATGGCCACCACAGACCAATAGTACTGATAATCAATTACTTACATTTATGCAACGTTTCAGTCTAAAAGACTTTTGGAGAGAAAAATTCCAAACAGATTTACTGTTTACATGGAGTAACAATAATGGTTCCAGGCAGTCACGAATTGACTACTGGCTGGTGTCTGATTGTCTAGATACAGATGATGTTAACATTGATATTCTCCCTACTCCACTCACTGATCATAAAGCTATCTACATTAACATCAAATTACCTCAAAGTAAATCCCAAAACAAGAAAGCCTACTGGATGCTAAATAATTCTTTACTTAGATTGGAGACGGTACAACAAAAGATTTCTGAAACTATCTCTTACTATTTTGATAAAGCTAACTCTGAAAACTGTTATAATAAAAACTGGGAACTTTTCAAATATGAAATAACAAAATACCTAAGAAAACATAGTTCAGAATTAAAGAAATATAGGAGAGCCGAAGAGGATAAAATTATCCAGGACATTATGACCTTATCCACAATAAATCCAAAAGATCTCTCAGAAGAAAACAAAATTAGTTTAGCCTCTTTACAAAATAAACTAGATTATCTTTATAAAAAACAAGCTGAAGGTGCCTTTGTAAGATCTAAATTAAAGTGGTTAGAAGAGGGTGAAAGTAACTCATCTTATTTCTTTCAATTGGAAAAGCATCGTGCCAAATCAAATACACTACATCAATTAAACATCGATGGCCAAGTAACTTTTGAACCCCCCAAAATTGCCAAATTTGTTAGTTCTTTTTACAGCAAACTGTATGCTCCAAATGATTCATCTGAAATTCCTGAACCATTCTTAAATAATATAAATTCTCAAACAATTCAACCTTCTGAACGTGATTTATGTGATCTTCCTGTTTCCACTCATGAGATACTCATTTCTATTAGTAAACTAAAAAATAATAAATCGCCTGGCCCAGATGGACTAACAGGAGAGTTTTATAAATTATTTAGTGACCGAATTGCTCCCTTTCTAATAAAAGTATTCTCAGAAAGCCTTGGCCAAGGCACACTTCCTCCAACATTAAACCAAGGAGTGATCACCCTGATACCAAAACCGAAAAAAGACATTCTTAATATTGATAACTGGCGACCTATTTGTCTACTAAATAATGATTACAAAATTTTTGCTTCAATTTTTGCACGACGATTAAAATCTGCGTTGGACTCTATCATTGGAGAAACACAATCTGGGTTCATGCAAAACAAACACATTTAAAATAACATTTGGCTTGTACTTGATATTTTAGATTATTCACATCTTATATCTGATGAGAGTTTTATTCTCTTCTTAGATTTCTACAAAGCTTTTGATTCAATTAATCACAATTTTATCTCCAGTTGCCTTCATAAATTTGGGTTTGGTCCTGTCTTCTGCAATGCAATTAAATTATTATACAACAATGCTAATTGCTCAGTTAAATTAAAACATGGTACTTCTCCGCGTTTCTATATTAACAGAGGAATACGGCAGGGTTGTCCGATTTCGCCATACCTATTTCTTTTAGCCACTCAATCCCTCGTCGATTACATATCCATGAGTCAATTAAAAGGTATTTCTGTATTTGGCAAAGACATTCTAATAAGTCAGTTAGCTGATGACTCCACTCTTTTCTTGAAAAACAGTAGCCAAATTTCTTGTGCACTAAGCCTAATACAAACATTCTCTAAAGCTTCAGGACTTCACCTTAACGTTAAAAAATGTCAACTCCTTCCAGTCAAAAACTGTACTTTAGGATTTATTTGTGAAATTCCAGTTAAAGAAAGTGTAACATACTTGGGTATTACTATTTCTAAAAATGAAAAGGATAGAACTTTATTAAACTTCAATCCTTTAATTGATAAGTCTCTTTGGAGCCATAAATTAAACTGTTTTTTAGTCTTAAGTTTAAAAGGCGGAGTATTACTCTCTAAGGCAGAGGGAATTTCTCGACTCACTTATCCCGCACTATCTCTGTATGTGGACAATCAGACACTTAAATCAATTGACCAAATTCTATATCATTTTATTTGGAAAAATCGCATACATTACTTAAGAAAATCAGTCTTAATGAACTCCTATGAAAATGGAGGGCTGAACTTCCTTGACTTCACAACCCTAAATAATACTTTTAAACTTAATTGGATTAAATCATATCTGAAAAACCCAACCTCCATCTGGAATATATTTCCTCACTACATCTTTTCAAACTTGGGTGGCCTTAATTTTCTACTTCTTTGCAATTATAATGTAGACAAAATTCCAATAAAACTCTCAGCATTTCACAAGCAGACTCTCTTAGCATGGGTACTTGCATACAAACATAATTTCTCTCCTCATAATTTTTTTATTTGGAATAATAAATACATTCTATACAAAAACAAATCATTATTTTATCCTCACTGGTTTAGCAAAGACATCCTACTGGTGGGTCAGTTATTTGACGGACATGGACACTTGCTGAGGTACAATGAGTTCAATTTGAAATACAACCTTGCTGTAACTCCTCGGGAATATGCCATTGTGTTTGATGCAGTGACCAAAGAAATATGTGAATTATTTAAAAATACTAACATTGATAAATATATGTAATCACTGAATGTAACTAAAACCACCGTAGGACAAATTTGTTTTTCTACTGTTTGTAAAAATAATCGAAAAATACGTACCCTACTACAACAAGATGTTATCTCTGTGCCCTCTGCTATTTTTTATTGGAGAAAATTTGTATTTGTATAATAAGATGAGAGATGTCTCCTTTAAACTAATGCATAGAATTTATCCGACAAATCAATTTATGCTCAGATATATCAAAACAATTGACCCCAATTGCACTTTTTGTAAAGAACACCCTGAAACACTATGTCATCTTTTTTGGGAATGCACTATTACAAAGTCCTTTTGGAAAGACTGCTTAAAATTTATAAAAGAACATATTGATTCTAAATTTTTACTAAAATTTGAACATATCATTTTTGGTATACATGATAAAAACTTAGATTCAAATAAAAAATAGCAATTAATTTAATTATTATATTTGGCAAATTTTATATTCATAAATCTAAATTTTCTTATGCATCCTTATTTTTTCCTGTTTTAATTAATCAAATAGAATCGTACATTTCCACTATTTCCAAAAGCTTAAACAAAAAAGCGATGTTAACATTTGAAAGCTGTATGTCTTTAAACATTTTTGTTAAATGTCACAGTGGATCAAATTTTTTTTTTTTTTTTTTGTATACCCCCCTGGCATTATGTATTCTGTGTTCTTTTGTTGTTCTGTACTTTCTATTGTTAACTGTTAATCTAATTGTATAATAATAATAATAATAATAATAATAATAATAATAATAATAATAATAATAATAATAATAATAATAATAATAATAATAATAATAATAATAATAAATAAATAAATAATAAAAATAAAAAAAACAACCTTGCATTTAAGGGCATTTTAGCGAATTGAGACATGGCTTAAGCGATGTTCGATAGTCGTTTGCATAAATGTTCAACATTTGACAGCTACCATACTCCATATGCCAGCATCAGCCTGCAGTGAGTCTAAAGGAAATAAATGAAATAAATTCCTGTGAGGCTTTTATTTTCTTATTTACTGGCGGAAATGGGCGATCTTAAATAAGAGACTAGAAACAGGATGCGGTGTACGCAGACGAACACGGAAGTTCTGTTTTGAAAAGAATCCGCGAAGTGTGCGCGCATGGAGAGGTGAAAATGAGCCAGATCCACCGCAAACTGAAGCTCAAACGAAAGAAGTCCTGTGCGAATCCCGAGCTGCCCTACCCGGAGAAACAGCGGGGTGTGAGACCGCGGTCAGAGAGAGAAGACGCGCAGGCTGCAGGGTAAGAGCCGCCTCAGACCCGGGGCAGACCCGGGGAAAATTGTGCTGGTTTTCAGTTTCCCAGATGAGGGCAGGAGACAGTTTTCTCCATTGATTACATTGCCATAAAATATCTGAAAGGTAAATGCACAAATGTTGAACCTGATAATTTCTATCAGTGGCTGGACCCAAGGTCTCACTCAACACAAATCTGCATTTTAACTGTAATACAGATGGGGGCAACTAAAATGATAAAATAGTATCAGTCAATAGAATGCCGTGATGTCATCTGAAACCCAGCTAAAGTTATGAATTACTTTTATTAAAGTTACGACTTTTGTTGTAATACAGTGAGTTCTTGGACCTAGTCACTGATAGAAATGATCCAGTTCAACATTAGTGAATTTACCTTTTGTATTTTTCTTTTGAAAATAGCATGCTAACAGCATTATTTCAGCGTTACTTTTTCCCAAAGTATGAACTATTTAGTTTTTAAATGTTTAATTGCTATGGCAACGGTCCTAATTTTCATATTTCTGGACTCATGGATAGGAAAGTTTGGCTCTCACCACCATTTGAGAATATGACATCACATTGAAAACAGAGATAGAGTGACTAGACCTAGGAACTCACTGGATTATAAATCAAATTCATGATTAATATTCATTTTAGCTGCCTCCATTTGCATTAAATATTATTATAGAATGTTGTGATGTCATCTAAAACCCACCAATAGAATAGGCCAAAGGAAAGACAAGAGTAGCCTCTGTTGTAAATGATGACATTTGTTGTTGTTCTCCAGGCCAGTGCTCCCCTCTGCTCCTGGCCCTGCCTGTGTCTCTGCCCCTGCCCCTGGCCCTGCTCCTGCGTCTGCTCTGGGCTCTCTCTGCTCTGGGGTGGACAGACTATGGGTGCTGTCACTCAGCTGGATCCTGCAGGAGCTTCATGACCCCTCGGGACAGGTGCCTGAGCTACCCCCTCCCTCTGCTGCTGTAAGCTGCACACAACTCACAGTTATAGTTGACAGTCACTTTATAAAAATTAAAGGAGACATAGTCTGCAAAATTTTCAGAGCTTTCAAGCATGTTATAGCTGTTTCCCCTCACCATTTAATCACTCAAAGTTGTATTTGGAGTGATTAATGCATGTTTGAGTAATCTTTATTCTCCTATATTCAAGACATCATTGCTTCGATCTACTCCCGTTTTGACCTCCACCACGTTTTTAACCGGCCACTGCTCTGTAAATACTTAGTGCTCCAATTTTATTTTCTTAATTGGTGATAAGCGTAAGATTCAGCAGTGTTGAATAGCCATTTTGTTACAAATGCTCGCTAATGTGATGTGGAGCTATCCATAGGAGGGGCCAAAAGCAAGCAGCAATTTGTTGTGATGCCATTCACAGTGTCGTATGTAAAGGGGTAGGCCGGAATCCGCTCCTAAATCCTCATTTGACACTGCAATTTTCCAACCTGAAAGTCACTGGATTTCTTTCTTTCTGGATTTATCACTATTGTGATTTAAAATATCCAAATTATAACATCATTATGTTATTATTTGGACATTTTAAATCCATGGGTGTAGTTTATAACAATAGCAGACACAACCATAATAGGTCTTCTTTAAACATTTCTTATATGAAGTAATCTATATGAGAAAGGTTTGAAGTATTGAGTTACATTTCAGTATTATAAAATGAAACGCACAGATTCACATTTATAACTTGTGTTTTGAACCTGTTTCAGACCCCCCTGCCTCGTCCCTCCCCTGCACACTGGGGCCTTACTGATGAGATCCCCCCCTTTCCAGAGCCCTCTTCCTCTGTCCAGTCATGTCCCGAGTCTGACGCACCCATGGACTGTTTGGACAGCCAAGACATATTCTTGTCCCCCGACACTGCTGCTGTGGCACCTTTAATCCAGCAGAGGGACACCTGCGCACCTAAAGCTCTACTTCCACAGAGCCAAAGGGGCAGAGATGCACCATGGACTTCGGGGAGGACAGAGGAGACAGGAACGACGGACGGGACAGGGATGATGGAGGGGCCATGGAGGAGGACTGGGAGGCTAGGAGTTACAGAGAGAACAGGGAGGATAGAGGAGGCACAAGGGGGGGCACGAGGGACGAATAAAAGAGGTGAGATGAAGGGGACATGGATAACAGGAGAGACAGGCAGGACAGAGGGGATAAAGGGGACTGGAGAGACGGGGAGAACAGAGATGTTGTATACAGATGGGACAGGAGGGAAAGGAAGAATAGAAAGCACAGGGGGGACAGAGGGGACAAGGAGGACCAGTCAGTTAGGGGGGACTGAGATGTTGTGTACTGAGGAAACAGGTAGGATAGGAAGGTTAGGGGGGGCAGGAGGGACAGGGGGGACAGAAGGAGCAGAGGAGCTGTTGGCGAGCTGCCCCATGTGCTTGATGGTCTTCAGTCTGGGGTAAGGACACGGGAGTGGTCAACAGGACAACAGAATGTAATTTTACAAGTTGAATTTATTATTTATGTTTTCAGTCAGTATTCAGTCAGCATAAATCTGAAACACCTCCAGCAGCTCATGAGAAATTCAATTTTATTTCCGTATGATCACTTGTGAAGTAGAAATGCAAGTAAAGGTTAGTAAAAAAAATTTTAACAATCACAAAAATAGTCAGTGATTAGTAGTCACCTAGTCAAACACTTATTTTAGCTAGAGAATTAGTCAACTGGCCAAATAAGGTCTTTGTCAGGTGCTGGGGAACAGCACCTTTATAAGAAATGGGCTACTAGAACAATACGGAAATGGAGAGAACAAGGCTCTGTTGGAATGCTACTACTCTATGAACCTGAGTCAGAGGGGTTAGGGTTACATGAACAGGATGTGGAAAAAGTGGTTACTTCGAAACCCACAGTCCAAGCTTACAGCTAAGCAACTAGTAGCTCAGTTTTCAAAAATCCACAAATCATGATTTGAGATTGATGAGGTACAACACAAATGCTACGGCAAGGGGGAGCTAGGACGCCAGGTCAGAGGGAAGTTAACATGAACTCCCCAACCAGAGATTGAAGCCTCTGCCTCATTCAGAGGCAGAGGCCTGAAAGATAAGTAAAGTAAAGTACCATCTGAAAGTCTCCTTGATGTGACCGCAGCATTTGAGAGCGATCCCTACCTCAACCATCACAGAAACCAATCAGCTAGTAAACAGTGATCCTAGAGATGCTTGGCTATAAGAGCAACCATGGGAGCCATGAGACACAAAACCCACCATGGGAACGACGGTTAGAGACTAAAATCAAGGCAGTGCAGCTAGAAGTGAGCCACCTGTCAAAGGAAAGGTGCAATGAAAGAACAAGTACCCAAGAGATATAGCTAGATGCCCATACCTGAAGCAATGGAAACTACCAAACAAAGGCTCCAAGTCTTGGCCAGCTGCCTAAAGAGGTACACACAAGATAATAGTTCGGAACACAACTGGTGAATGTATACGCTCAATGGCAGGGTAATGACACCACAGCAGACCCACCAAAGCTGGAAACAACAGTACTGGAAAGGCATATGGGAGATAGAGGCATCACATAACAACAATGCACAGTGACTGGGTGATCTGAGAGAAGACTACAGCAACCTCCGTGAACAGAATAAGTCACCATCACAATGGCAGACATCCAGGAAAGAGGCTCAGGTATGAAAAACTGGACTGCACCAGGCCCTGACATGATCCATGCCAACTGGCTAAAGAAACTCACTGCTCTCCACGAGCGTCTGGCAGCACAGATTAACCAGCTGCTAAGGGATGGGATTCACTCTAAATGGCTAACCAAAGTGTGTATGATCCTGATCCAGAAGGATCCCTCAAAGGTTACACTCCCATCCAACTATCAGCCAATAACCTGTCTCTCCACAACATGAAAGCTCATGTCAGGCATCATTGAGGCTAAGATAAGTGGGAACATGAATCAATACATGAGGACAGCACAGAAGGGCATCGACAAAGATACCAGGGGAGCTAAACACCAGCTCATGGTAGTCGAACAGTGGCCCGAGACTGCAGAACCCCTCAGACCAACCTGTACACTGCCTGGATTGATTACAAGAAAGCCTACGACTCAATGCCACACACATGCATCGTTAAATGCCTGGAGCTGAACATCAACAGGACTCTTAAGAGCTTTCATTATGAACTCGATGAGGTTGTGGAAAACAGCCCTTGAGGCCAATGGCAAGCCACAAGTGACCATAAAATGTGGCATATACCTAGCCCCCACTGCTGTTCTATTCTCTCAAAGTTCAAACCTTCGTAGGTGCCTTTGTCGGTGCACAATGTTTCATCGACATTGTGGATTTTGTCGGGGAAAAAACTTGCAAACATACAGCACTTCAGAGTCACACTGTGATCAAACATTTATGTAAATTTGGCTGAACACATTCTGTACTGTACAGGAGACGCGGCACAGAGGAGATTGATTGACAATGGTATACAGTCCCTTAGCCAATCCGGACGCAGAACACAATGCATGTTCATACGCTGTAAAAAAAGTATGCAAATTTTCAAATTCAAAAAAATCTGTGAAACAGTGATACCGCGAAAGTTGAACCATGTTATAGTGACTGACAACTGTATATCTCTCTACCAACATATCATGCTTCAACATTTGTTATTGTGACAGGCCTGGGTATGATCAGATCCAAACTACACTCACATGACCACAAACTCACAGGATTTGAGGCAAAAATAAATATTTATAGTGAAACTAGATATTTACATGTAATAGAAATTTTGGACGACTAAGACATCATGGACCAACAGACCTAGAGTCATGATTATTCACATGAATCTTTGCAGTACTATTGTCCAGAATCTAGGGCTGTGCAGTTAATCCGATTTTAATTAAGATTAAGATTCTATCATTTCTAATGCTCAGTGATCATGGTCTTTCCAAATGAGAGGTCTACAGCCAATCCTCTATTAGTAACTATTTTTGTTTTATATGGTAGTAGTTCGAAGTTTGTACATTGTACTGTTTATGTTAAAAAAGTACTATTGAAAGCCAAATAAAGTAAAACGTTGAACAATTGTGACCCTGTGCTCTCTGCAGACTCTCGCAGCTGGACCGGGATAGTCACCTGGCTCAGTGTCTGTCTGATGTCAACATTGACGTGACCTGGTGAGTAGCCCTGAGCACCAGGAGGGGGCGCTATGGAGGGACGTCCAAAGATGAAACTGCAAACTGTGAGAGGATGCCCTCAAGATGGAAATAAAACAAGACCTACAGACACAGAAGGAGACTGGGAATCACACAACCTTCTCTCTTAATAGTATATCCCTCTGTTTAAGTACTTCACAGGAGCCACATGTTACATGTCACTATAATTCAAACAGCTGACGAAGCTCGCTCAGAATCCTGAAACTAGTTACAACACTGTTCTGTTCCTTATTAGCCCTGACCAAAATATATTACTTGTTACAAATTAAAATATGACACGTGCCTTAATGGGCTCTCGTCGTTCTGTGAATGTCCCATGTAATGTCAATAAGGATGTCAGCATTATTCGATTAACTGGTCATCATGACTTGCACTGTATAATCATAAGAAATCAAAAATTATAACTGTAAGGAGCAAAATTATCTTAACCCTAAAATGTGTCTTTTTGTCACTTTAACTTTCTTCATTCAGAAAGTGTGATTTGATAAAACTGTTCACTAGAGGAATGCTGATCTATTAGAAAATCTGAATCAAAGTAAATTAAATACCGGTAATATATTGTTGTTTGGTCATGGTGTCAATAATTGTTGAAAAAAGTTTGATGCTTCTTTTCACAATATTTGTAATTAAATTACCTTTACATTCATACTTGGGGATTACTACATGATTATGACACGCTATGACTGTACTGTAATTATTATTTGATGTTTCTGCACAACCTGAGATTGGCCTCTTCTTTCAGAGGAGGGTTAATGTAAGGCAAAAGAAAGAGGGTGTAGGAGAGAGGGGCAGAGAGAAACGGTTCTCCTCTTCTCTCCCCTTTCCTTTCCCCTCTTCTCCTCTCCTCTCCCCTTCTCTCCTCTCTTCTCATCTTCCCTCCTCTTCTCTCCTGGCCCTGTGCTCCAGCTCACAGCCTGGAGCTACAGCCCTTTGACTCCAGATGGCCTCATTAATCCCATTATAAATCCCATTCGTAATCCCATTATGTTCTTATCAAACAAACCACGGTCGGATTTCATCACAGGCCTCCAGCTTCTCTGACGAACCAGCCAAGCCCAGCGCACACAATCAGTTTGAGTTCTTCTGATGAAAATTATACTTTAGTCAAGATTTTATCAATTATATTTACTTACTTAACTAACTAAACCCGTAACAACTTTTAATTTTAAGTTATTTTAGTCAAATGATAAAAATGTGTATAGCATTGTTTCATGGGTGGTCTTGTACACAGATTAAGGGCAGCTTGGATCTATTTTTTGATGGTATCTTATCTATCACAAATATATATAACACTGAAAATGAAGATTTAATAATTTAGTAAATTAAATTAAAGGAACTTTATGCAAGTTGTTCTAAAAACATACAATCACAACATAGCATTAATCTGCAGATAGAACACATTTTTTTCTCATTCTCAGTATATGGACAGGCCACACCTCATGTGAAAGCTCAGAACCTCCAGAATTCACTCACTGAGCTGCAGAGGCTGCACTAGCACTGATTCATGATTGGCTGCAGGTGCTGGAGGATAGCAACTCAAATCTTGATAGCCTCATGTGAGGCTGTCTGTTTTCTGCTGAAATGTAACTGCCATCATTCTTGGTGGTTGAATCCCCACTCACACTGATACTATTGCGTCCTTGGGCTTTTAAACCTTGTGCACAGTGGATAATGATGCAATTATGTTTTAATGGTTCAGTTCCTTAAAACAACAATATTAGACTGGAGATCAGGGCCATTTCTCAGTCCATGTACTTGTGTACACTTGCTTGTGGACTTGTGAAACTTCACACCTCGCGCCCTTAGTCTTGTTCCAGTTCAGTCCTTTGCCATTTCCTCCACACACAAAGTGTGTTTGCATGGAAATCAATGCCCTAACTAATGATCTAATGGTTTTACAATTCTCCTCAAAGCAGCACGTTTTTCACATAGTTTATTAAACCTATGTAGGCTTTGTTTGGAATAATACTTAGTTTCATTGCTTCCCTTTCCTCACAATTAGTTTACAATATCCAATTCTATGCAATATGAGGACAAATGCAGCAGGGTTTTCATCACGCCAGAAACTTTGAAACAATTTGTGTCTTAATGTGAATAGGGAATATATTGAAATAGTCTAAGGCTGAATATTTTCATTTTAGCATAATGTATTTAAATAATTATTCATATTTAAATGATTAATAACTAGCAGTATTACATTTCATTTATTTCAGCAATATTTATTGTACTATGTAGGCCCCAAGAGTACAGTATCCTAAATCCTTAAAACCAAATGAAACTACCTGTGTACCAGTTACTCAAAATGTTTTTATGTATTTGTATTTTGTATATATATTTTCCAAATATGTATTGAGACAATGCGTGCAATGTATATTAGCCTTATATTCCTACACAAGTTCAAATATAGTCTTTTCTGACCAGAGCAAACATAACTGAAGATGGCTCAAATATTTGGCCTAAATGATGAAGAGGGCCGATGGGTGAGAATATGTTTGGTTATATTATCGATAAGGCTCATGTTTTGCTTTATTAAGTACTTATGGAAGCCCGTTTCCGCCATGGAAAAAATAAATAAAAGCCCCACAGGAAGTTGAAATTTTGAGTTTAAAACTCATAATTACGAATTTTAAACTCATAATTAGGAGTTTAAAACTTATAATTAGAAGTTTTAATCTCTTAATTACGAGTTTTAAACTCAATTAGGAGTTTTAAAGTCTTAATTAAGCTTGTAGCCAATGCGCACATTGCAAGTCAGTGCACAGAGCAGAAGAGACAGGAGGAGGACTGTTGTGTTTATCACCTACATACTTTTATAAATGAATAAATTAAGCTCTAGTAAAGATTCTGGCATCTTGAACAAGTCAGTGGGCCGCTGATCTGACCACTGTTTTATGCCGTGAGCGCTATTCTGGCCACTCATGAGCTCTGGTCTGGGTCTGTGAGCGCTCATCTTCCGTGGTCTGAGCAGAGTGCTAGTTTGGTCACAACCCTTGCTGGTTTGAGGAAATTATTAAAATACCAAATTCATTTAATCAAAATTGATAAGGTTCATATTTTGTAAATGTTACATTCCCACAATTACGAGTTTTAAGCTTATAATTATGAGTTTTAAAACTCCTAATTACTCATAATTAGGACTTTAAAACTCATAATTTCGACTTCGGGCTTCCATAAGCACTTTTTAAGTAAATTTAGATTTTATTAAAACGAGTACCTACAGGAGCTTTATTTTTTGTCACGTCATCAAGTCTGCCTTTCCCAAAAGCTGAGAGAGCAGAGTGTGCTGGTGAAATCCTCAAGTCAGTCTGCAGGCTCCATACTCATGTACTCCTGGATACAAAGAACTGAGAAACAGCCAGGAGTACTCAGCTGAGGATTGCTCTAAAGTACATGATGTAGAAAACCCACCCACTTAGCTAGACTAAAGGGTCGCACACAGTCTGGGAACTGAGCTGGAGACCATCTTGCTGCGAGGACTCTAACCACTGTGCTACAGGCTATCAGAAAAGGTAGATTCAGTCATGGACAAATCATGCAGGAGGAAGTGAGCACTTAGACAGGCTTTAATAAAACAATGAGAAGCACCATGTCTGACTGCTCGGGAATGCACTCTTCTGTTCAAACGCTGCTTTAAAACACCTGTCACTACACTGCAAAAACAAGAGGTGCATAGTAAATGAATTCCGTTTAATCATAAATGCATATTATGATTGTGTGCATTTTTTGAGTCAATATCTGACATTTGCTAATTAAATCCATAGTCCATCCAAGTTAAAGAGGGGGTATTATACTTCTATAGAATATTAACTGCTAACACATAACACATTCAGATCATCATGTTACCTTTTATTGTTTTGAAACAACATATTAACCTGTTTTATTTTTATTTTCAGTTTAAGTTTTGACCCTTTGCTCTCCGCACCAAGTCAGTCCTACTGGCACATGGCATCAGGTTTGTGAAGATGTAGTTCATACGGTAAAGCAAGTTCGATTAGGGCCCGGGAGAGAGCTCTAAAATAGTCAAACATGCGTGGATGATATCTAAAACCTCTTCAGGTATGGTTTTGATGAGTGAACATTATAACATGGTAGAAAGCTCCAAAAAGTTAATTTTTACATATGTCGTCTTTAAATTCACAAATGAAGTTTTCTAACATATTAAATCATTTGTTGCATAATTGTGCAGGCAGCCATGTTTTAGTGCAACTGCTGCTAATTAGTCTATTCAAAAAGACGAATTTGATGAACTGAGGACTCTATAAATAACACAAAGGTACACAAGGACTTGTTTTCAATATCAGACTGATACCATCCTTAATTTGGCTTGTAAAAATATCTTGAAACCATTCCAAAATATCGTCAAAATCATGGTTATAATTGTGAGAATTTTAACTCATGTACACATATTGTTTTTGCAGTGTGCAGTTCATTCATCTATGCAAAAAATGTACTGTAAAAACTCACTTCACATATGAACAATCAGCTACTTCAGACATTTCTCTTTTGAAAGGTCCCATGTTATGTTAAACTGAGTGCATCAAACCAGTATTGACACAATATAAACATTTCAAACTCAATTTCGAGAGATACTCAATACCAATTCTGATACCACAGTTATAATAAGACACTTTTTCTTAAGACAAAAGAATGTGATTTTCAACATTAAATCATAGGACTCTACTTTATATTGTTTGCTCAAATGAGTATCTAGTTACGATACTAGTTTTAGTATTGATTCATATCTGATATTCAATATTATTGACAACCCTACATCAAACTCCTTACTATTACTAGCAGGTGGAGGAGCTATTTATTCGAGACGTTTAGCATTATTGTAGAAATACTAGTTTTCTCTAAAATTGACTGTGCTACTGTCATTTTCTCAGAGATTAAGATTTTAAAAGTTACTTTATGTTAGCTGAACTGAGACGAAACAAGGGATAATGGTCAATATAGTTGCTTTTTAGCAAGTTCAGTGACAAAACAACACAACTAGACCTGGAAGCTTGTATTTTGAGTTATCATAATAGTCTGAGAGGGGAGTCCTCGAGTATCCTTCTCAAGTATACTTTTACTTTTTAATAAAATAGAACACCAATCATTTACTCCTATGCAATACTCCATCTTATATTTTTGTTTATTTTTGGGCTAAAAGGTTACATTTTTTACATTTTTTTATTGCTACCCTCCCCAGCTGATCATAATGCTACAATATTAAAGCAGACAAATTGTGCTTGTGTCTGCTATTTAGTTATAATCTATGACACCTGTGGATCATTATATTATAATTTGCACATTTAAAATTGGAATATTAATCTAAAACAATTTAATAAAAGAAACGAGTCCACTGACTTCCACATTAAGAAACTGCAGTGCTCAATGGGAGCAAATATTGCCATAAACATCATCATAACAAAGATCTGTGAAGTTGTCAGCCCCTTCTATGCTACACATCACAGTAGCGCATACTGGATTTTTTTTTTCCATTTGTACCAAAATGCCGAATCCTATGTGTATCGCCAATTACAAAAATAAATAAAATTGGAGAAGGAATTAAATCGACAAAATGGCGTCTTAAAAATAAGTGATTAAAGACTGCTCAAACATGTATGAATCACAAATATAACTTTGAAAGGGTAAATGAGAAGGCGAAACAATTACAGCATGGCTAAAAGCTTTGAAAATACATTTAGCATAATAGGTCTGCTTTAACATTGCTAAACATTTCAAACAGTAAAAACTATTGCTAAAAGCCAGAACAGGTCATAACATGGGAACTTTCACTTTCTATTAGCATGGACATAGCCTCCGAACTAGCGTCACTACATTCTGGTGAAATAGTTTGAACATTTCTCCTTTTTCTCTGGGCAGCAGTGGACACGGGGCTGGAGCAGTGATGAGGCGTGGAGTGATACGGCAGGACTGTGCTCAGGTCAGCTGGCTCTTCTCTGGACAGCTCTTCAAACCTCCATGGACCCACATGTGGTCCCAAAGCAGGAACAAATACACTGGAGGCACTTCTTAAATTAAAATCCCACTGACATTTGAAATCGCTCAACAGTATTTAAAAAAAACAAAAATCTAAAAACAGACAAAGTGTGAGCATCGATGAAAAGGCATCATTCATTCCACTCATCCTTAACCATAATTTAAATTACACATTTATATCGGATTCTAGAGTACATTCTTATTGTGTGGACAAGGACAAAATAGAAAACGCAAAAGTGCAGTTGATGTTCAGGACGTGATGGGTGTGTCCAGCTCTGTCCTTCAAAGTCTGGGACATCTGGGACATCTGTGACATCTGGGACAAAGAACCCCCCAAACCTCAGCCACCCTCTCGGTACAGTATCCACAGTCTCACCCCAAAGACATGCGCCAGGCAGGTCCAGCAGAGTTCAGGAGGCTAGGGGGGACACGTGAGGACATGGGGGGTAGTCCTCAGACTGTGTCCTCTGAGGACATCAGCAGAGGGTTGATGTAGTCAAAGCCCTCAAACTCAGACTGGTCTATTCTCTTGATGATGTCCCTGAGGATAGGAAAAAAACAGTAAGTGACAGATTTTCATGGTTTTCCAATTCTGACTGGGTTTCGTGGGATAGTACCTGTGGTGAATATTTATTATAGTTTTAGATCAGTGAAGAAAAAAAAACACAGGAAGTAGCACTGCGTTTGAAGTGTTATTTATCAAATAAAATAGGATAAAACTGATCCAAGTGTGTTATTGACTCCAGTATCTGACACCAGCATCAGATTAGTGCATCCCTAATTCCAGGGTTGAAATGATCCAAATGATTCTAGTGAAGATGTATGGAGTTTAAAAACACGGTGGAGCACTTCTTGTATTACCACATCACATCACATGGTGGAGTGTTTTCTGTTTGAGGGAAGAACACATAGATCAGAAAACAGCGTCTTTAAAAAAAGACATGTTATGTTTTTCTGGTGCAGACAGAACAAAAGTAGATCATCATTTTACTTTGTGTCCTTTGCAAACTGGTATTATTGACTATTGAGTTAAAATGGCCTAATAGAAATGGGACAATTGACTTTAGCAAGTATCAGACCATTGTGGTAAAGGAGCTGAGTCGAAAAGCAAAGCTCTCGATTTACCGGTCAATCTATGTTCCTACCCTCACCTATGGTGATGAGCTTTGTGTACTGACCGAAAGGACAAGATACAAGTGTTTTGGAGTGGCCATCACAAGTGATACAAGTGGTCAAAATGAGTTTCCTCCGCAGGGTGGCTGGGCACACCCTCAGAGATAGGAATGCAGAATGCAGTTTTGAGTAGGCAAACTATTAGGGTAAACCCTAACCATTTTTTGAATCAATCTACTTAAGGTGTTCCTCTGGAAGGAGATGAGTTCTGTACCCCAGAGATGAATGTGTTTTGGTCTGAAATGTGCATATCAACCCAAGAACAAAAGCAAAAGACCTTGTGAAGATACTGGCTGAAGCTGGTAAGAGTGTGTCATTATCCACAGTGTAAAGATACTGTACCAACATGGGCTGAAAGGCCTCTCTTCAGAAAGAAGCCATTACTCCAAAAGAAAGATTTTTAAAAAAGCCAGATTACAGTTTGCAAATGCACAGGGACAAAAACCTAAATTTTTTTAGACATTTTTGGTATGACAAAACTAAAATTAAACTGTTTGGCCATAATGACTATCGTTATGTTTGGAAGACAAAGGGGGAAGCTTGCAAGCCTGAGAACACCATCCCAACTGTGAAATACGGGGGTGACAGCATCATGTTTTGCTGCAGGAGGGACTGGCGCACTTCACAAAATAGATGGCATCATGAGGAAAGAACATTATGTGGATACTGAAGCAACATCTCAAGACATCAGTCAGGAAGTTAAAGATAATGATAGTGAAAATGGGTCTTCCAAATGGACAATGACCTGAAGCATACTGCCAAACTGGTTACAAAGTGGATTGAGGATAACAAAGTCAGAGTTTCGGAGTGGCCATCACAAAGCCCTATTATACTTGGCTCAGTTACCCCAGTCCTGTCAGGAGGAATGGACCAAAATTCCTGTGAGAAACTATTGTGAGAAGCTTGTGGAAAGATATCCAAAACACTTGACCCAAGGCATACAGTTTAAAGGCAATGGTACCATTACTAATGAAATGTATGTAAACTTCTGACTTAGACAAATTTTCATTGCTTTACTAAACTTCATTACTAAAATAAATACTTCTCTTATTATTCTGAAATTTAGCAAATAGAAATTATTTTGGTAATCCCAATTGACCTAAAACAGGAGAGGTTTAATCTGATGTCTTGTCAGATGGTGAGAAAAAAAGGGAATGTGTCTTTTTATATAAAATTTTTACACATAAAATGCCTTATTTTTACATTTGGATTTTTGGGGGGATTTTGACATTTATGTGAGTAAACTACAGAAGAGGTAGCTTTAGCAGAGCAGAGGCAGCAGATAACTGGCTTTAGCATTAACATTAGGATTAGCAGAGGCAGGCGATAACTCACTGGTCGTCAGGTGTCAGCTGCACAGGCTCATTAGTGAACTGAGTGTCAAAGTTCTCCAGACCTAGCTCGTCTGAGATCTGAGGGACGAAGGGAGGCATCACCTGTTTCTTCTCCAGCTAAAGCACAAACACACACAAACATCATGTCAGTCACTTCATATCTGCTATTTACTATCTGCTATCTACTATCTAGGTAGTAGATATACTATCTACTTACTACTATCTACCATCTATCTACTACTAACTACTATAGATTACAGTTAACAGTTAACAACAGTTAATAACGTTAACTATGTTTTAGATTTTTTAAAAAGTAGTCTAATCTCATATACACTTTAATTTGGTATTTTAAAGTCTATACACATCTGCAGCAACTGTAATCTATGGCAGTTTAGAATATTGTGATGTGCCGTTAACCAAACCTATTGTGCACATCACCATAACCAAAACCAAGACTAAACTGGGCCCAACTAATGCTGGACCAAACCAGGACTAAGACTCCTCCTAAATAGTTTGAGCTCAGGGGCAGAAGCAGAACCACATGTTGAGAAGCAGACACCTTACAGAAGATACTCTCTCACACAGAGTCACATGTCTCTGGGTGCAGACAGTTCTGTGCTTGTTGTTGCTGTCCTTGTTTTTGTGGCGTTAAGAGGCCCCCTGCTGCTCCTGCTCACAGCGCTTCATTAGTGCCCTCCTAATGCATCCCAGCTCAGAGACAGCCCCAAACAAGCACCTCCTCTGCTGTGTGTGTGTATGTGGGGGTGTGTGTGCGTGTGTGTACCTACAGCTCACACAGTCATACTCTGGACCCCCACTGTGGTTTTATTATGGTTTGTATGTGTCTTGCAGCGCCTATATAGTCACGAAAGAATTCGGTATACGGATGAGCAGTACTGGTTCCATGATAAAATAAAAATCATGATCTGGCTCCATAAAAATCATGATATACATTTTGTCCCTCAAGGTGTTTTATTTACATATGAAGAGTCCTGACATATAGGATGAAATTGTTACATATTTATTTCTTTGTACCTGTAGGTAGGTGCAGTAGAGTGACACAACTAGTGCTGTGGCAGAGTTAGCACTTTGTCAGGATAAGCGCTGGACATAGCTAACGTGCTAACCGTTGCATTTAGTGAAGGGTGATATCACCATTTTTGGTATGGATACAATACCAACTACTTTTGGGGGCATTTTTTCAAAACCGCTACTTAATACCTCATGGGTGAAGGCATTTCAATAAATATATGTATACAAAGAGCTTCATACAGGCTCACAAATGCTGCTGGTGAAGGTGTGTTGACACAAAACAATGAAGAATCCCCCCCACTATGCCTAAAATTGATGCTACTACTTCACTGATAGTCCCATCCCTAGTCACGATCCAAATAGGAGGCAAGCATGGTCACGAATTACTTAATAATTTTCTATTGAAGAATGTTCTCTCCAGCTGCTGTTGATATTAAAATGTTCATATTGACCCATTATACATGATCCTGGTGTTATTATTTTGTAAATCAAAATATGGACAATAATAATGCTGAGGTTATTTCCTGATAGTGTTCAAAATAGGTTTGATTTACAGCTATCGTGCCTCGATGCTAAGTGCCTGCCCAGTGGAAACCAATGGTGCAAAACGGAAGAGGTGCGTTCAACAACCTCAATCCCGATTGGCTCTTTGGTTGCAATGAAATGCACGCTCAGAATTTCAAATATAGAACTTAAGATAAGATAAGATATGCCTTTATTAGTCCCACAGTTGGGAAATTCCAGTATTGTACCGCACAGTTAAAGAACAGAAGGAAAATGGTACATGCAATAAAACAAGATAATAGATAAATAGTTTAAAATAATTTAAAATATATACTTAAAAATAAACTAAAAATAGACTCTAATATAACATCTTCGGAAAGTGACTTAAGTATTGCACATAGGTGTGGATGAATGACACATGTTCAGTGTTAACAGTGTTGATTGTACAGTCTGACAGCAGCAGGAAGGAAAGACCTGCCAAACCTCTCCTTCACACAGCGAGGGTGAATCAGTCTGTCACTGAAGCTGCTCTCCAGGGCAGACAGAGCGTCCTGCAGGGGGTGAGACTCATAGCCCAGCATAGAAATGACCTTAGCCAGGACCCTCCTGTCCCCCGCCTCCTGCACTGAGTCCAGAGGACAGCCCAGGACAGAGCTGGACTTCTTGATGACCTTGTCCAGCTTCTTCCTCTCCCTCTCTGTGATGCTGCTGCTCCAGCAGACCACACCGTACAGGATGGCTGATGCCACCACAGAGTCATAGAAGGTCTTCAGGAGTGGCCCTCTCACTCCAAAAGACCTGAGTCTCCTCAGGAGATAGAGCCTGCTCTGGCCCTTCCTGTACAGTGCATTTGTGTTGTGAGTCCAGTCCAGTTTGTTGTTCAGATGAACACCCAGGTACTTGTATGAGTCCACTCTCTCAATGTCCCTTCCCTGAATGTTCACTGAGAGGGCAGTAGAGTGGCGTCTGCGGAAGTCCACCACCATCTCCTTGGTCTTCTCTGCATTGATGATCAGGTGGTTCTGCTGGCACCAGTCCACAAAGTCCTGTGTTAGTCCTCTGTACTCCACATCGTCATCATCCTTGATGAGGCCAATGATGGCAGAGTCATCAGAGAACTTCTGCAGGACGCAGCTGTCCGTGTTGTGTCTGAAGTCTGCAGTGTAAAGGGTGAAAAGAAAGGGCGCGAGGACAGTGCCCTGGGGCGCCCCCACACTACAGGTCATGAGATCAGACTTAGCTTGAAATTTACTCTTAGCGCTAACTGGCTTTAATTGGCTGGAGCTGAACAGAATGGCATCCCTCAGTCCACTGAGTTAGTGCTGTAGCAGAATTAGCGCTGTGACAGGTAAATGATATTTAAAGGTGTCATGTCTTCAGAGAGCTGCTCTCTCTGGACTGTCTAATGAATATTAATGCTGGTGTCAGGTTGAGACGTGCTGAGCTGCCAGGGCACGCAGCTCCAGCGCTGCCTTTGATTCGTTCCCGTCCGCCTTTGGTGCCTTTGGTGAACATATCAAATGCTCTCTGGCAGCTCTCATTAACACGGCGCCAATTGTTGTGCTGCAGTTTGACAGGTACACAGCCTTTCACCTGCAGTCCCGAGGGAGAGCAACAGTGTGCTCACTACTGTAGCTGTCACTGAGTAGGAGGAGGCTCTCATATCAAACATGATCCTTTTTCTTTTAAATGCCCTGTCAAGATTATTGTGAATCCAACAGGCATTACAGGGGCTCTATGTTGCAAAGTAAAATTTGCTTAAAGATATTTTAAAAGCATCTCATATGATCAAAATTAGACCATTGTGTGCCGCCTGCATCTAATTATGAAGCGTTTTTATCACTAGCATGCTAGTTGTTTTTTCTAGCACTGGATTTTTATCCCGCTATAGTCGGCGAATCAAACCACGATGTGGGCCAAGAATTTCTTATAGTGGACAACAGCCCACTTAATAATGATTTTGGTTGCTGGTATCTTGTAGATCATCCAATATCCAATATAATCCAGTCCTTTAGGCCTTTTTGGACTTCTGCTCTCAATGGTAAAAAAAAAATTAAAATACAATCAGAACCACCAGCATTGGCTGACTGGAGGTGCTCTCTGCTCTGAATACCCATACCTTATCTCCCCTGGGCTGTGGCTGACAGCTCCGTAGTACCATTGACGTCCACAGTGGAGTGGTGAGTGGAGGGAGCTTGTTCAAAGCAGCTCCTCGTCTGTGACACGCGGCGATAGACACTCCACTGTACAACATGAATATTGAATAACCTGTATTTTGCTTTCAACTACTTTGTGCATGAGACCGGCACAATTACCCACAGAGGCAGTACACCGCTCTGCTGGTCCTGTGATCAGGAATTCACTTTAGTCAGAGCTGAGGCACAGTCTGTACACACAGTCTGTACACACAGTGTACCACGACACAGAGCCAACAGCTCCAACCATGCCCTGCTATCACAGCCGGAACAAGGATTTAAGCAGGCCAAAAATCACTATATCTACTTTAAAGTATTGACTTTCAAAAGAACTGTGAGCACAAAAGTACTTGCATAGCACTCCAACCTATGCACGGCACACTTGCCGAATGCTTAAGCATCCTGCCTCACAGCATGAGGGTCCCCAGGGTGGTCTGGTTTCCCCCTAAAACATGCATAATCTAGGTAGGTAGTCCTGCAGTGGGCACTGCACTGTGGTCCACTGCACTTGACAGTTTAGCTAGCCTTTGAAGGATGGGTTAAAATGTCTTATAGTAAGTTGTCTTGCTGATCTCCCAAACCAGGTCTAAACCAGGTTTAAATCAGATCTAAACCAGGTCCAAATCAGGTCTAAGCCAGGTCTTAACCACATCTAACCACATCAGTAGAAGAGACTGAATTTGTAGCATTATTATTCTGATCTTTCTTGTCAGACCTACTTTACTGTTGCTTTTGTCATCAGCTGCTGCAGGTCTACAATGGGGATGGCCAGTGTTGGGAAGTGCACCAAAAATACCAGATCAGAATGCTAATTTTGAGTCAGTGTGCACAGCAAAAATGTTTGGTGGTATTCAGAATTAAGTTACTGGGGGGTCTTTGGGAGCTTAGATGACAGTTCGTCTGCAGTGTTTGTGCGTGAGATGGGCCTGTCGCTGAGCTTTATCCTAGCACAGAAGCAGCTCCTGTGGGTGTGCTCCTCTTGAGGACTGTTGTCACTCTTCCACCTCTGAACTCAGACATGTCATGTGTCAATCACGGACACGTTTGGGATCATACATAAACTACAATCAGAAAGAGCCAGTCACAATGTTCCATCACTGAGCCTATGCAACAGGATACACAATGTAACTGGAAAATGATCAAACCAAGGATGCCTCAGTCTGCAGATGATGCCCTTCGTGGTCCCATACTTCAGACAATGTAAGAAATACATGTGCAAGTGGTGTAAAACTGTAGACCTGACCAGAGACTTACTTGCTCCCAGTCTATACTGCGGAAGAACGTGTGTGACTTGATGTCTGTGTAGCCCGTTTGAACCTGGCACCCCAGCCGCTCCTTGGGATCCTGAGGACATCAACAGAACAGTTACTTCACAACTCACTCACATTACACAGATATAGATAGACAGACACAGAAAGTGCTCAGGTCCAGCTCAGACAGAGCTGTTAAGAAGTATAGCCACTGGGGCGAGCTCTTACTGTAAAACTTTCTGTTCGCATATTATACCTAATTTGTAGTAATTTGTGTGTAGTGAATGAGTATGACATGTGAGGTATGAGGTGTCCCTGAAATGGCACCATAACAATAGGAGTTCAAGGCTGTAGCTGCAGAGTGCACTCACCTTGTTGAGGAAGCCCTTGAGCACGCTGGCTGCCTTCACCGACAGAGACCTTGGAATCCGAATGGGCTTCTCCAGGATCACTGTGAACAATAGCCATACACACAACCACACGCACACACAACACACACACACAACCATGCGCAACCACACGGACACAACACACACATACAATGCATTGTTTGTGTGTGGTTGTGCATGTGGTTGTTTGCAAACAACCACAGGCACAACCCAACCACCCAAACAACCACACGCACATAACAGACACATACAACACAAACAACCACAGGCACAACCCAACCACACATGCACAACAAATACATACAACACAACCATTGTGCACAACCACACAGACAATGCAAACAACCACATGCACAACCACACACGCATTCAGGGGTTGGGGACAAGCAAAGGGAATCATTGTTGAAATGGCATGTCTTTGATAACCTAGTGGGGTAAATATGTCCTCCATGTCATCCCAGCTAAACAGAACTGGAAACAGCTCCAATAAAAGGAGATTTTGTGACTAATTCTAGTAAAGGCGCAGTTTATTGACATGCTGTGTGGACATGGACATATGCGGATGCAGCCATGTATGCTGTAACATAACTTCTGGCTGAAAACTGCCACTCTGATTTCAACCTGCATCTTTACAGCATGTCACAATAAACACCATCACAACAAACTGCTGCTCTGTTGGAGTGTGCTGACCGCCTCTCCTATGAAGATCACAGAAGTGAGGTTTTTTTTTACATTTGAACAATTTGGGGGGAAAATGTGATTGTGATTGTGACAAGTGCTGCTGATTTGCCTTTTAGTTTTAATAATAAGGTTTAAGTAGTAAGTGCACATATTAAATGCTAATAGACCTTTGAACTGACAAACTAATACAAGAATCATGTTTCAGAACATGTTTGTACAGCTTTGAACTAGAGTTAGCAGTTTTAGAACAGAAGAGTTTGTTGTGTGGGGAGGAAATTATGGAACTTCAAAAATTACAGCATTTGCTAACTCCATGCATTAAAATTGCAATTTTAATTTGATTGTGATTAATCTTGCGGCCTTAACACCATGAACTGCTGAATAGGAGAAGTGAGGGCAGACGTACCCTGAAAGAGGTACTCCTCTGTGTTCATGTCCGGGTTATCTGTGATGATGTCAAACGGAGAGCGCCCAGCCATCATCTCAAACATGAGGACACCCAGAGCCCACCAGTCCACACTAAAGCCTGAACACAGAGAAAGGTCAAACGTCAGTATACACACGCGTGTGCACACACACACACTGTCATTCACACACACAGACACACACACGGATGTTCAGACAGACTTCATCTGCTGAGATGCAGAGTGTCGGGTTTTTTGTACAAGTCCCTCCATTTATCCCACCCAGAGGTGATACCAGGTTTCCCGAGTATGGGTGGGTCAGCTGTTTGTCCAGCAGGAGCAGCTCCATGAGCAACACTTGTGCCAGAGGAGGGCACTGTGTATACAGTCTCCCCATGGCACATGGACAAACTTCCCCAACTCGCCATGGACTGGCTCCTCCCACTGTCCACAATACACACAGATTCACTCTCCCTGCAGCACACAAGACTCAATCCCCTCACTTCCTGTGCAGCACACAGATTCACTCCCCTCACTGCAACACACAAACTTGCTCCCCTTACTCCCTACATGGCACACAAATTCACTTCCCCCTTAGCAGGGGAGTGAGTGTGTCGCAGGGGAGCGAGTCTGTACTCATTCCACCTGCAGCACACAGACTCACTCTCCTCACTCCCCCTGAGGCACACGGACTCACTCCCCTGCGACACAGACTTACTCCCCTCACTCCCCTCACTCCTCCTGCAGCACACAGACTCACTCCCCTCATTCCCACCCGCAGCAACAAACTCACACTCCCGTCACTCCCCCAGTGGCACACAGACTCATCCCTCAAGCCAGGTTCTCATAATGTGAGTGTGTGCACAGATTGTTATAAATCCCAGCCCTCGCACACAGGCCTCACCATAGTCCTCTCCTCGGAGAATCTCAGGGGCAATGTAGTTTGGAGTTCCGCAGAATGTACTGGTGGTGTCTCCAGGCTGGATGCCTTCCTGAGGAGAGAGAAAGAGGTGAAAAAGGAGAGGAGAGAGAGGAGAGAGAGGAGAGAGGGAGAGGAGACAGAGAGGAAAGAGGTGAGAGAGTAGAGGGAGAAGAGAGGGAGGGGAGAGAGGAGAGAGGGACAGTATCATCAGGTCAGAACAGCTCATGTAACATCCCAGAGAAGAGCGTGTCACAGTTTTTGCCTGGTTTTATCTTATTGTTCAAATTGTACAATTTGAACAATTTGTGGGGGGCAGAAGTTAGGGTGGGAGGTAGGCCACGATAACAAATTTTGGAGTGTGATATATTGATGAATAAAATCTTGATGATAAACGATAATATTGAAACAAATTTATGACACTGACACCAAAACGTGAGAGCAGATTTAAACAGTAAAAACTATTCTAAATGTACAATATTGTAAAAAAAAAACATGAAACACTTCCATACTTAGTTTGTATCTATATCTATATTGTATCTATCTATATAGTTATAGAAGTGATTCAAGTTCATGGCTTAAAACTTAGCATACAGCCAAAAATAAATAAAATATAAAAAATATTGACCCAATAAAAATATTGTTCCAGCTTCCATATATTGAACAGTAAGTCGATACAGTAATTATCATGACAGGCCTCGTGAGAGGGTGGGGCAGGGGTTAGGGTGAGAGCATGTGGGGAAGGGCAGACCTTGCACATGGCATAGTGGAGGTTAGGGTGAGAGGAGCACTCAGACCTTGCACATGCCGTAGTCGGTGAGCTTGATGTGGCCGTCATGGTCCAGAAGAACGTTGTCCAGTTTCAGGTCACGGTAAATAATGCCTTTTTCGTGCAGGAAATTCAACGCTATACAGATCTCTGCTGCGTAGAACCTGCACACAGCAGAGGAGAGACACGGGGCACAAGGAGGTGAGAGAGAAATAGGAAAGGGGGCAGGAGGGAGAATTTAGAATAAGAACGAATCAAACTTGCTTTTTCACATTTCAGATATTTAAAGTGACAAATTCAGCATGTTTCCATTGATTCTGGTACCTTGTGTCCTGAGAACGTTTTCACAGTTAGCGGCCTACGTTTCCATGCTTCAGGCCTGACTGAGCATCCAAACATAACTAATCATTTCTTAGCAAAAAAATGCACATCTTACCTATATTATCACAAGAATAATTTAACAATTCCCCAAAAGACAATTAGTAATTTGAAATTCTGTTAAATAACATTTAACAGAAATTCTGTTAAATGTTATTTAACAGAATTTTAGGTTTATTGTCAACTTTTTCTGCATTTATTTCACTCTATGCTGTTTTTAAACATCTCTTTCTCTCTATGCACTGGAAATCTCTCTTTTTATTTTAATACGAGTGCAGTGCATCAGTGGGAGCAATTGCAAATTGTGAAACCTTAGTAACAAACACCTCTAATTATAGTATGAGGACTGTACAGTAGAGGGCATGAAGATTATGAATTCATTAATAATAAAGTTGAATTTCAGATAACTGGACTGAAAAACCATCACCCCTCTCTCTGTAACTGCTGCTGTCAGGCACGTCATTTTGGTCTTAAAATGTTTACATTAACCTGCTCTACATGATCCTGGTGTTTTCATTGTGCTATTTTGTCCTTAAACCAAGATATGAACATAACAACAGACAAATTCAGGTGCCCTCTTCAGCCAAGGTCTAGCGTTAGCAATGCTGTCAATTAAATCTGTTACTAAGCACCCGAATGAGCAACAACAGTCTTGTTCCCAATTGGCTCTTTGGATTATATGATAAACACCCTCGGTTTCCAAATATGGCCCCGACTGCAGATTAGACACTATAACTGCTAGACTCGATGGGCTTCATTTGGCTGTAGCCGAACACTGTGGGTAACGTCACACTCCATTAGTCCACTTCTTTATACTGCCTATGGCTGATACGCACCTGGCATGTTCCTCCGGGAGCTTCCTCTGTCGCTGCATATGGAACATCAGGTCTCCTCCGTTCACATACTCTATAACCAGGAATAACCTGCAGAGCATAGAGGTCACACAGGAAGAGAAGTCAGAGGTCCTAGCACAGAGGAGGAAAGGTCAGAGGTCACAGGGTAAAGGCACAGATGAAGAGAGGTCAGAGGTCACAGCACAGAGGAGGAGAGATCAGGGGTCATAGAAGGGGAGAGGTCACAGGTCCCAGTACAGTGGAGAAGAAGGCACAGCACAGCAGGAGTCAGAAAACAGAGGTTTACCTGCTGGGCGTTTGGAAACAGGAGTGCAATCCCACCAGAAAAGGGTTTGTGGAGGCCTGCTCAAACACATGCTTCTCCGTCTGCACCCAGTCAATGTCCTGCACACACAGGGCAGAAGTCTAAGATGTAAATAAATAGGTGACACAATAATGACTTGTTGACTTGTTGTTCAGTAAATGACAGAGGGAAATATATTTTGAGGGTCTTGGTTTCTTAAAGTAAAATATCCCCTCTTTAAAAATGTACCATTTTTGCAGTATCCATGAGCAAACATCTGCACCAAAAAGAAACCAAAACAATCATCTTTGCCAGATTCAAAGATTCTGACAGTGAGAAGAACCATATTCATGCCTTAACATATCTACGACTTTTCTGAGTGTGATTTGATGTCTTTTCAACCAATAGTGTGTGCAACATCTCAAAAAGATTGATTTAGTTAATTAAAATTTGCAAAGAACAAAATATCGTCTATTTAAAGGCCCGATATTTTGCAAAAATGACTCTACATCTCCAAAGTTAAAAATGCTCTGTTCCACCTTGTGATGTCATGAAGTGGTAGTTTTCAAGTTAACAGCTACTTTTTACCTTTTGTTCAGTAGAGGCAATTCCAGGGCTGAAATTATCCAAATGATTCTAGTGAAGGTGTATGGAGTTTAAAAACATGACATCGCAAGGAACAGAGTGATCCCTATACGAGAACAATACAGCCTAAATATGTTTGTGCATTAAACATGTGTGAATGAAACAAATACAGGTATGCTTTTGATGAGGATACATCATTATAACATAGGTCAGAATATAGCCTGATATAGGCCCTTTATTGAAAAATCTTGCTGTACCTATAGTTACCTATACAAACATGTTCTGAAATACATGGGAGTCTTGCATGAATTTATCAGTTCATATTTCTCTCTCAAATGTTAATGCTTCTTGTGTTGTTTACAATGTGCATTCTGAACAGAGCGCAAATCTTATCACAACTGCAATACTTTACCAATCCTTACACTGTCTATTTGTCTTACACATGCATTCTAATAACTTGGATAAGCACAATAATACTACTTGTACTACATCACCATGCTGGGTAAACACAGAGACACACCCATGTGGAGTAGATGCATACAGGAGGAGGCAGTGAGGGGCTTTGGTTGTTTGATGTCCCAGGCTGCCAGTGCTTAGCCCGAGGGCACATGTTTTATGCCCTTTCATACCAGCCATTCTGCTGCCGATACAAGGGAGCTGTCCACCCAGTGACGTCCACACGCTGCACCCACACTAAACCCAGGCCTCATACCAGCCCCAGAGCCTGCACCAACCCTTCACCACACCCCTCCTCATCCTGCACGGGAAGAAACATCGCTATGAGGATGTTGTGAATAGATTATGAGCTAATCACAGAGTTTCGGCAGTGAAAGTGCTCGGTCCTCACACATGCTGTTTGAAGTCCACTGTAAACTACTACACCCATGGATTATTTACAAGGCGCCGTGCATATAAAAGTGAAAATATAACGTGATTATAACTTTATTATGAATGCATTATGCTGATTTGGGTCTGTTTTGACACAACATTTTACCTTTAAATCACCCATATCACATGGATAAGAAAACCAACAGACCTGGAGTTGTGTTTTGTTTCATTCACACATGTTTAACACACAATCTCTACATATTTAGGCTTAGTTCTTCTCTCAAAGAGAAAACAGTCTGTTCCACCTTGTGATGTCATGTGGTAATACAGGACATGCTCCACTGTGTTTTTTAAAGTCCACACACCTTCACTACAATCATTTGGATAATTTCAGTCCTGGAATTTCCAATCTCTATTGAACTAAAGGTAAAAGGAGCTGTTAACTTGAAAACTACCATTTCATTACATCACAAGGTGGAAGTAGTTTGAGTTTTGGAGATGTAGACATACTAATATTAAAGGGTTACTCAAACATGTGTAAATGAATCAAAACACAACTCCAGGTATGTTTTTGATGAGGTAACCCCATTCTAACCTGGCTTAGCTCACAGGAATCAATTTCTCATAAGACAGGACTTTTAATAAAGCAGCAGGGTTGACTTCCACTTCAAAGTGCCAAAGGAGGGAAGGCTCATAGACCTCAGTGCCAGGCTATACAGCAGCTCCATCTACTGGTCATTTGCTGCTATGACAGTTTAATCAGGGTGTGTTCGTTGGTGGTTCATTAGGCCATATGATATCCTGGTGTCCCTCTTTCTCATGAGGAAAGAGCTCTTGTATCCGTCATGTTATTTTCAGGACTATCTACACATTTTGATCCTCACTGTTGCATGTAATCTTTCCAAAATACATCACAGTGTGCAGAGTTGCTCACACAGTTTATATGCTAAACTTGTCAAGTAAATTTAAGTTCTATTTCGTCTATACAGTGCAATTTTAAGTAAAACAAGCTTGAAGTGTACTTTATTAAACAAAGACTAAGTGGACGTAGCTAACCTGCCAGCCACCGCGTTACAAACAGGAAGTGAGGACAGCCATGAATTGGCTCCAATTCACTTTCTATTGAAAAAACGTACCTCCTCTCTCTGTAACCGCTGTTGTCAAGCTTGTTATTATGTTATTATGTGTAAATCAGTATGTTTATGTAAATGTTTGTTTCAACCTGCTCTTCATGATCATGGGGATTTACTTCAATAAATCAACCCCCCCCCCCCCCCCCCCCCCGCTCACATTTGTTTTCGCAAAACTGCTGAACACTGTATGTATACATGCATTTGCTATTTTACTTTTCTTATACATAAGCTCTGTTGTAAATATATTGTGTACGTGCTCTGAGAGGTTTGACACTGGTAATGATGGCGGTGTAGATGCAGTTTGGGTTTGCCAACGTTCCTAACTATAATCTGAAACACAAAGTTGTTGAAAGTAAACACTATGTAAATAAATAATAACATTCAAAAGTCCCCCTGAAATCTCAAACAGGTTAATCTAACCAAAATGCGTTACTGACTCGGGCTGACTTTACATCGAGGCTAAAGTTGCTCATTGCTACTTTTACAGACTGACTGACAACGCTGACTGCCAACAAAGAAGGCACCCAGCTGCTAAAACATATAACCTTACTGCACACAAATGAAAGATCAGTCTGTCAATTACAGAAGAAATCTTGACGTGACAAGCAGTTTTATCACATGCAAATGCGTTACCCGTTTGATGCTGGGCTTGAAATTTGCCCTTGCCAGATAGCAAGCACATCAGGGATAAATTTGCACATTGCTCTTGTTTACGCACTGACAACTGTTTTAATAACAGACTGATCAGGTGTTTTCTTTCCCTGAGGTCTGCTCTTGCTACCATTAGCAATGGGTTTGGTAGATAGTATGCCAAACCAGCATTGTGAGCAGGAAGGGGCGTGTGCCTTTAACAACCTCGCTCCTAATTGGCTCTTTGGTTGCTATGAAACTTTCACTCGGAATTCCATTGTTTTATTTAATATTTTATTTGAGTTTTTTTTAGATTTTGTATCAGCTCTCTTTTGCATCCATCCAAAACAACAGCCACTCCTGCCTCCAGTGAGCTTGAGAGCAATGTGTCCCTGTGCACTGACCTCATCATCGTGCACCAGCTCCTTTTTGACCACCTTCATGGCGTACAGTTGCTCGTCCTTCTTTAGCCGCACCAGCAGGACTTTGGCGTAGCTCCCCCTCCCAATCACCCGCACCAACTCGAAATCCGCCAGCCCCAGAGACACACCTGGGGACAGGCTCTGAGACAAGCCTGGGGACAGACTCTGGGACAGTCCTGGAGAGAGCCCAGGAGACATTCCAGGGGACAGGGCAGGGGACAAGGCAGGGGACAGGCCAGGGGACAGGCCAGGGGATAGACCAGGGGACAGGCCAGGGGACAGGCCAGGGGACAGGCCAGGGGAGAGCTTAATGCCATCGATACCGTCCACCACTGCTGAGAGCTCCTGCAGGGTAGAAAGATGCTTTATTAAACCCCAACGGGTAAAACTAAAATGCCATGGACTCACATACAAACCACTTACACACAACTTACACACAATACATGAATATAGACAGGAACAGACACTAGACACAAGATTATGGACTCTGCTACAGACCCATTGCAACATCAACGAACAAAGATATAGCATGTCAACACCACACTTTCAGACAAAGTACTTGTCATAAAAATGCACAGTGGCTGGTATACAAGTGTTTTTGAGCTATAGAACTCTGGGACATCAACATTCACTGAGGACTAGACTAATCCAGACTCATGTAACATATGATGAAAATTACTGAGCAAAATTATTGGAGAACTGGATGTCATAATTGCAGATAGAGGACAGAGACATGGCCAATCCATGAGTTTCAGAAACATTAAATATTAGAAATATTGCTATAGTGATTATCGGTCCAGCACCAGAGTTTTTCCATATATTTGGGCAAAATGTATCCTGCTCCAGTAGAGACATATTGAATAAGCAGCTCTTCGAAATTATTTAAAAATAAGTCTGCTGTGTACTGTCTGCATCTAATTATAAAATGTTTTATTGTCCGAAAATCAGGAAGTGCACGTAAATAATAATAATAATAATAATAATAATAATAATAATAATATTGCCCTACACTTGTTATGTGCTTTATAGGCTTGTTGAAGCCTTTTAAAGGGCTACACTCTAGTCATTATTCATTCATTCGTATTATACCACAGCTGCGCTGGGACAGACTGATGGAAGCAAGGCGCAATCAGCCCCTCCATCCACCTCAAGCACACACCACTTTCATCCTAGGCAATCTGGTGAAGTGTCTTGCCTGAGAACACATTGCCAGAACTTGGTCTGAGAGGGAACTGATCCTCCGACCTTTGGGTTGGGGGACCACTAGCCAATGAACCACTAATCACTGAGCCTCGTCACAGTAAAGCTAACAACAACTAGCATTAGCATGCTAGTTGTTGTTAGCTTTACTGTGACGGCTCTGGTCTCTGAGAGTTGTGAAAAGTACAAACTCATTGCGGTAAGTGACGAATAACTTTGGGTCACTGCAAACTGCTCAAAATTAACTAGTCCTGTTCTGTTTCTTGATCTTAAGATCATAAAAAACAGGTACAGCACTTTTAACAATTTAAAAAAATATATTAAATCTTAGGAATGGGAAAAAATTTTCTCAAAATGTTGCATATAACAGGAAGCTGAGACCCATGAATACAACTGTATGTATCTGTATATAACAGTATGTGGGATTCATGGTTCAAGGATTTTTTTTTATTTATTTATTTTTTCAGTCAGTAAAACTAGTTAATTTCACTTTGACACATTGCTAGTATTCACATTTTTGGGACGACTATATAGCTTCAGAACAGATTTTTCAGACAATGGAGTGACGCAATTTGGATAAAATACTTCACTCGTATTAAATGCAGACAGTGCACAAAGGTTTGATTTTGTCACATTAAGCTATAATTAACATTAAACCTGGAGACCTTGGAGAAGAAAAATGTGCTAATCTATAAGAAGAGCTTTAAACACATATGACGGGTTAGACTACACATTTCAGCAGATATGACATATATAGAGGTAAGTACCTAACTGTAACCTAGCAACCATACTGTAAACAAGCTCCTTTAATTCACAAAATAGTTACTATATGAAAAAATGACAGCCCTGAGTTTTGGGCCCTTATTTTGCTTGATGAATGTTTAAACCAGGGACGTCAAACACATTTTTACCAAGGGCCACATCAGCAAAATGGCTGCCATCAAAGGGCCAGATTTAAAATAAATCTAAAAAATTAAAAATAAATAAACTACTTTTTTAACTGTTTAATTAACTGTTTCTGTATTTATTACTTATTACTTACTTAAGTTGCAAATATTAAATATGCATTTGTCTAGATGTTAAAATATGTCTGTAACTGCGTATCTCCTTGACACATGTGGTTTAAACTGTCAGTAAAATGTGTTCCCTGTGCTTCTTTGCATTTTGGATGGAATTTTGAATATTGGTCCTTTAAAAACTCAGTGCTTCTTGTATTTCTTCAAGTTTTTAGGTTCAACATTTCTTCGCAAACTGCCACTGGACTGATGTATAACTATGAACACGTACAATTCCACCAAACAGAAAAGCATACTTAAAACATGATTAAAAACATAATTAGAAAAACACGAAACCCTTTTGTATGCATTCATATGATCATTTGTGCTAACAGAGAAGACATTTACTTTGTGACAGATTTTGTTTCATCATAGGCCCAATTATTATAGAAAACATATACTATAAATATAACTTAAGTCGTCTCACCTGAGTGTTCTGATCCTCCGTTTTGTCCACGGTGCAGTTGTGTGGTATAAACGAGACTGAAAGAGAAAGAAACAAAAAGATACATTTTAATATCATTCATATTAATATAAATTGGGTGAAGCTGTAGCAGCACATACACAGAGATTGTGAATGGCTGTCATTGTTATTGTTGTTCCTCATTCTGTCCACCAGAGAAAGCAATCTAGCTGTGTTTCACTTGAGAACCAATCTTATGCTTCATGTTCCATAAAAGTGTTCATGAATTGAAGGCTGGCACTAGTATTTATAATTTTCCCACTTAAAGGTGTTACCTATTGTGCAACTCTTAGGTTGATGGAAACCAAAGTGTAAACATAGTGTGAGCATGCAAACTCTGGGAGGCAAACCTTCTCTCATCCACTCGAAAAGTTACATAGTGCAGTTTTAAAATGAGTGTATAAGTATGAGTCAAGTTTATCAGTACTTATACAGTGCTATTAGCCAAACAAGCTGTTGTCAGCGGACTTGTTACTTTTAGTTTATTTTGATAAATGTTGCAATTTAAAAAGTAATAGTTTATATGGCAGCAACACCGTTGGTAGAGCAGTCAGATTTACTGGCCCACAGATGAATCCTGCCATTGGGCCCTGGGGCAAGACACTTAATAACCCACTTCATGCCCAGTGTATGCTGTTGTATGAATGTGTGAGTGGTTCCTTGATGTAAAGCGTTTTGAGTGCCTTGAAGGTAGAAAAGTGCTGTATAAATGTGACCATTGATATTGAATTAGCAGAAAGGAATGCAATATATGTTCTTTAAAACACAGATTAGTAACTGTCAGGATGTAACATGAAGTTGATTTAATACTAAGGACAAAACATTAAATATGCAAAATCCGGGATTTTCAAACTAAACTAAACAAACTAAAACATATCTGAAGGAGCGGTGCAAGAAACACAAATGTTCAAATCATTTCATATCGTCAACATAAAGCTTTTGTCACTTGTAGACTTACTCACAGTGGGAAGAGCAACCACAACCTTTACTCAAGTAACAGTACTGTTTCACAATTGATTACTCAAGTATGAGTAAAGGTATGTGGTCTGAAAACTGTTCTGAATAGTACCATTTCTTTGAAAAGTTACACAAGAAAATTTAACTCAGTAAATGTAATTGAGTACTACCCACCTCTAATAATCATTCCTATCATTCCTGTTTACTCCATACACAATCATCAGCCTGAGCTTCTGACTTACTTCCATCTCTACCATCCATGTGCTCCGGGGGGATGTCCACCTCCTCGGCCCTGGAGTCTGCAGGAGAGGGCATGCCTGGATCCTGGAGGAACACATTCAACAATGTGTGGAGATGTGTGGATGTGTGTGAATGTGTGTGGTGGTGTGTGGAGGTGGGTGGATGTGTGTGGAGCGGTGTTGAGGTGTGGAGGGGTGTGGAGGTCTTTGGAGCTGTGTGGAAGTGTGAGGCTAGTAAGAGCTCAGGGGTCCTGAGCTGTCTCTCAGATCCAGCCCCTGTGCCTGTCACATACTGGTCAATAATGCACTCATTTCACATTGATTATTCAATCAAGAGTACCTTTGTGTCATGTGGAGGAGGTTTGGGAGAGGAGAGCTGTTATGGGACAAGCAAATGTGTCAAATGCCTGTGGAGACTGTGTGGTACTGTCTTTAAGGTCATTTCAATAAGGTACTCTCTGTGTGGTATTCTGTGATGTATTTTCATTTTATTTAATCTTTATTAAGGACACAGGTGCAGACACATAATCACAGAGGTACTTTATATAAGGAACACTCTGTGAGTTACTTTCCATGAGGTCAACTTAATAAATAAAATGTAAATCGTACCTGAATTATGTATTATCATATACTGTTCTATCATAAGGCCTATCTCAGCAATTAACAAAATTGTGTATTGTAATCTTATGCACTGGAAATATAACTTTTTCGATCTTGGAGAGACTGCAGTGAACCAATAAACAGGAAACCGCTGTTGCCAACATACACTAGCTTTGTTTTACTAAGCATGTTGGTTGAAAATATGGCAGCATGACAGTTCATCACAAGATAAAGTCAGTGTTTGGTGAGAAATTAGGATTTTCTCTTTATATCTGCTTTTTGTATTTGTTCACTTATCCAAACATCTCACTGTGATGTGTAGCACCTCCATACGTTAAGCATACTTGGAGCTGAAGAAAAGGCCATCTGAGGGGGGACCCTTAAAACAGGCCAATAGGGTTCACTTAGGACGGTGGAAACACTTTCAGACCAAGCCGATCTAATCCCAAGTAAACTAGTGGAACAATTTTTTGTAGTGCTCTCTTTGAGGCACTCTCTGTGTATTACTCCGTGCTGTAGTCTGTAAGCTACTCTTTTTTTTTTGTAACTTATATTTTATTATGTGAGCTACTCTTGATGTGGTACTCTCGATGTAATATTCTCTTGATGTAGTACTCTCTTTGTTATACTGTATGTGGTACTCTCCGTGTAATACTCAGGCGGTGCTTCTAGATGCGGGTACTCACCATGCGCCCAGGGCAGGTCTGGGAGTAGAGTCGGTGGCAGCGCTTATGCAGTAGCAGTCTGCAGCTGATACACTTGTAGCCCTGAGCGGTCAGCCCCCATATCCTCTCAGCGCAGTGGGCACACGGAGCCTTCTGAAACAGAAGGCACACACAGGACAGGTCAGGACCTCTTCACAACATAAGTTCATAAATACTCTCAACAACAACGCAGGTTCTCAGGGACAGACACCCACAACATCACAGGGGAGGGAGATATAAACATCTGTGTGTGGTACTGTCAGTGTGGTACTCCCAGTGTGGTACTCCCAGTGTGATACTCCCAGTGAGCTACTCCCAGTGAGCTACTCCCAGTGAGCTACTCCCAGTGAGGTACTCCCAGCGAGGTACTCCCTGTGTGGTACTCTGTGTTGTGCTCTTAATTTAGCCCTGTGTGTCATTATGCCTCCCTCTGTACAGACAGGATGATAATCAGCACACTTGAGCTTGTGAGCTAGTGCAGAGATGATGGCTTTAAGTACTCACATATCACGGTTGAAATACTTATTGCTTACTGGTTTGTTCCTTTATTTTTTATTTGAATTAGGACAGTGAACAGTGAGTAAGAACTGTCTGAGGTGGACAAATTGTGTTGTTGCCACTTCAGGGCGATAATAATGTTGCACTAACCCTGAATCGCTGTGTGCACCGAAGTCGAGTCCTGGGTGAGATCGGGTTTAGTCCTTGTTTAGTCCTGGGTGAGATCAGGTTTAGTCCTGATTTAGTGCTGGTTTAGCCCTAGGTTAGCCCTGGTTGATCCCTGCACTAGCCTAGCCCTTTGTTTGTCCCGAATTAGACTTTGTTTAACCATAGGTTAGCCCCGAGTTAGAACTGGTTTAGTCCTGGTTTAGTCCTAGCTCTGGGTTTAGTCCTGGGTTAGTCCTGGGTTAGTCCTATGTTAGTCCTGGGTTAGTCCTGGGTTAGTCCTGGGTTAGTTCTGGGTTAGTTCTGGGTTAGTCCTGGGTTACCCTAATTGCTAATTACTAATTGATAATGTTTAGTATTAGATTTAAGGTGTTTGAATCCAAAGGTTAGTAGTAACATGGCTGTATCATATCTGAGTATGTAGCTGAATGGTTACAAGGCACTCATGGACAGAGGTCATTGCGTGCTAGTGAAGAGAGGTCAGTGATGCGGTCAGTGGCTCACCCTGTTAAAGCGCTTGGCCTGGAAGAGATGTCCATGCACGTGGTACAGTTTCCTCCATCTCCGAGCTCCACGCCGGTAGATGGACTCTGCACATACACAATGCACAGTGGTCAGCAGATCAGTAGGCAGTAATGTCAGGAACTATACAACAAGATCAGAGTTCCAACTTTGAACTTCTTCAGGGTCAATTCTTCTGACTGAGGATGGCTGCTTTACTGTGTTGTCTCCCTGAACAGTAGTGTGTCCTTTTTTACTAGAGAGAGCCCTCTGCTCTGCACCACTGTCTGAGCTCCACTGTAACGAGCGTTTCTATTTTTAGCAGTGGTGCAGCTACTGGAGCATAAGCTGAGCTCCCTGTGGAGCAGGAGAGGTCCTCTTCACAGAGGCCAGAGCACAGTGTCACCGTCATTGCTATCACACTGTTCTCATATACTGTACAGCGGTCTCATACACAGCGCTTTCACAAACATGAAAACATGATTAGGATTATTTAAAGCACCATCTGCCTGAACAGATGCAGAACACAGAGCCTTTTCTTAGAGGAGCAGCAGGTGAAGTGAAACTGACATACAGAGCAAGCGCACCCTCTGCTGCTCACTCTCATGAGTGAACTTGAATAGTGCTCTGTGTACCTCTTCTCTGTTATTGCTCTGTCTGAATGTTCCACATTAAACAATACCTTTAAAAACATGCATTCTCTGCCAATCCACAGATCTAACCAGTAAATTGTCCTGGTGGTATCACCTGCTTGTCTCCATGGAGACAGACACGTTTAATGCATGCATTGGAGGTTTGGCACATTGGTAACAACATTCAAATATTATGTCAATCCAATAGAAATGTGCTGAAATGTAAGATAAGGTATACTTTATTGATCCCTCATGAGGGAAATTCATCCTCTGTGTTTGACCCCCTCTTCTCTACTCCTCCTGCTCCTCCCCCTGCTGCTCCTTCTTCATCTCCACTTCCCCCTGCTCCTCTGTCTTGGTGTATATCAGCTGGCTGTGGACACTGGGAGGCTGTGTAAGCATTTTCAGCATTCTTTCACACTGAGTCTGACTCTACTCCAACATAAAAGTGTGTTTTATCAGCGAAGCCTTCAAACATGAGACACTGGCACTGTTCACATGTGCAGAAGACAAGGCTTCCCTTAAGGTCCTGAACAGTGCATTTATCTTTAATATCCGTGGATAATAATGCATGGAAAACACTGTATAAAAGGTTTATCCCATTTACATTTACTTGAGTAATGTTTGTACATTTCAGAATGTTACTTGTGATGAGAATGTAATTATTGATGTCACAACCTTTACTTCTACTTGAGTGTTTTTATAGAAACACTTACATCTTACTCAAGTAAAAATTTTGGCTCTTTACCCACCTCTATTTATACATACATAAGGCTGTTGTTGCAGGAAAAGGACATGGACTGGAGTGAATCACATAAGGCACATTCAGCTGATGAAATGCTTTGGAGGCATTTTCAGCTCAAAAATAATCAGGTGGAAAAGAAGGACACCACCTCATGACATCAGCAGGTGGAACAAAACATTTACAGTACATAAATTAAGGGCTATTGGATTGTGTGATTTGAGCAATTATTTTTTCCTTTATCCATGGCGACCCTGCGTGGAGCCAGCTATGCTAACCAGCTAGCTCTGAAAAGCTACAGACTTTTTACAACAATGCAACAAGATTTCTACATCAAAGAAGATGTTATAGAGGAAACACTGCTGTGATGCTGCAGGACACAAAGGAGGGACACGTTTGTCCTGAGGGCAATTGCACCTCTCAAACTGCCCTGACACTGGATTTGATGACCCTACCTGTTGAGACTTTTGTTTGAGCTTTTCTATTATTATTATATTTTACTGCTCAGTGTGTTTAAACTGACCCTCAGGAACAAATAAAGTAATACTGATTGATTGATGAAAGTGTAGAAGAGGCACAACCAAAGTCCGGCCCGGGGGCCAATTGCGGCCCGTGTAGAAATTTCCACTGGCCCGCAGCCTCTGGAATAAAAATGATTATGTGTGGTCCATCAGAACTGTTGCCCAGTGTAAAATACACATGTACAAGCAATATTATATTTCACCAATAGATGGCAGCAGATCCGAGCTGTCCTCTGAGACTGCGCTCCGAGGCTGAGCTCCGAGGCCGTGCTCCACGGCTGCTCTCATTGACTTTTATCATCAACTGGATGAACAGGTTTAAAGAGATTTAAACCTTAGCTAAGAAAATGCTGAGTTTGTTTGTTTCAACATATTTGTGTGAGAAGACATTCTCACTCTCACCTGCGTTACGTTTTGGTGACGTTTTGCGCCTCAAAACTACTGTCTTTGAGCCAGACCAGTCTATTTACCACAGTCCAGATCTCAGTTTCAGCTTCACATTAGTGTAGTTATTTGTTGCCTTCTGAGGTGAATACGTTCTAAAATCACAGTGAATTTATTTTATTGTGATTATCAAAACCACAATTTAAATGTTCACTTTTTCATATTTATAATCTGCGTATCATTCATTTCATTTTTGAAAGGTAAAAGCCATTTGCAATAAAAAGTAAAAAATAATGAAATAGTTCATTTGCATTTAATATTAATGGTTCAAAGAATGATCAGGCCCCCACACATTTTCACCTCACCAAATCTGGCCCTCTTTGCAAAAAGTTTGGACACCCCTGGCTTAGAAGGTTTAGAGCAAGACTTTGTAGGAAAAAATTGTGTTTTTTTTGTTGTTTTTTTAAGGCCCTGGTAATTACATTTGTTCATATCGTGAAAATCTATACTAAAAGTTTTTATTTTGTTTTAGGAAAAAAGGTAGAGATGGATCTAAGGAGGAACATTTGTAGAGCTGTAGTCAACTAAAAAAAAGACGTCGTGCCAGTTGATTAGCTGACTAAAAACAGGGTGTGGCAAAAGCTCTCAAAGCCAGTGTGTATCTCTGTGTATCTGACCCAAACTGCACTCACAAGACTACACCTGTATGAAAGTTCATGCAAAAACAATCATTTATGCAGAAAAAAGTGCTACAAAACAATGCATTTACATAAAGCACCTTGAATCATGAGTTTAATGTCTTTTTGTATATAAATACAGAAAAATACAAAATCTTTAGTTAACTCGCAACAAGAAAAAAACATTTTGGTCAACCAAGACACCATCGCCATATAGCCAGTCCCTCTCTTTGGGCGCAATGTTTCTTATTAAAATAGCTCCAGAACAATTGTGTGTATGGTGCCATTGTCCTGAGAGTGACACAGTCTGTTTCATAAGGGCCTGCTCTACCTGGGTGTTCTCACTCTAAACACTGGTACAGAGAGCTACCCGGTCTCTCAGGTCTGCCAGGCTGGTCAGGGTCAAATATGGGCTCTAGATACTTACTGATACTAAAACTGGTAAAGAAACTGGATACTAATCTGAACATACTGAAAAGTCAGATTCACAGGACAGAAATTAACCTTTCCTGAATAGCTTTAGAATGATCGTGAGCTGTATCAGAACAAGTATAAGACACATAGAGTAGTATACACACATGGACCACTATGGAACCTGCCTGGACAACTGACGGATTACACAGATATAAGGCCACATGGTAATACAAAAGAAAGTACTATGATTTCTGTTACTGTTCAAACAGAAAACACTACTCCACCTTGTTGTCATGTACAGGGAATGCTCCAATGTGTTTTTAAAACTCCATACACCTTCACTAGAATCATTCGAATCATTTGCAAATCTCTACTGAACGAAAGGTAACTGTTAACTTGAAAACTATCACTACATGACATCACTAGGTAGAACAGAACATTTTGAGTTTTGGAGTAAATAAATAGACTAATAATAAACACAACTCCAGGTATGTTTTTGAGGAGGTAACATTCTAATGTGGCTTAAAGCTCACAAGAATCAATTTTATTTTGCATAATACCTTTAAGGTTAAGGTACACTTTATTGTCCCCGTGGGGAAATTTGTTCTCTGCACTTGACCCATCCTTCAGTCCTACTGGGCTGGGCCACCTCATTAACAATATTCATTTTAGCTATACCCCTCTGTCTTAAATATTACTGGCCAGTAGAATGTTGTGATGTCATCTGAAACCCAGCACTTCACTAATTGGACATTACTGTGTTTAGATACCAGAAACCCTGCCTCTCCAGGAAGAGTCACAGTGCTTTTCCAAAACATGTGTCACCACCAGTACTAAGCTAGACCTCCAGTAACATTATCACTTCACCTGGGTCCTGCAGTATAGGCTGGGATCCAGGCTGGTTCTCTCTATATTTTCTAGAGAAGATCTCTCAGTCTGGTCACCACCTCCTCCTATGTGTATCAAACCAAAGTCAGACAGAGCCATCCAATCAGGTTTGTTTATTTCAGTCACACATGGGAAGCAGAGGAGCTCATTGGTCCACTATCATTTAGAACAAACTTTGCTGGCCTTAGATTACAGTGCTAAAAGCTAAGAGGTCAGAGAATTGAATGACATGTTACAACTCAGTACAACATGATAGAACAATATCACAAAATGATGGAGATTCTGAAATAATCCATTCTAATATATGTGATGGCATAACGACTCAGACAAGTTTCCATTTTCCTATCCATGGGTTTCAGAATGATCAGGAAAAAAGTCTGCAAAATGTGAAACCAACAACAAAATGTCAAAATGTAGACTGTAAAATGAAACGTCCGAGAACCACCCCTTCCAACCTGCCTTTTTCTTACTCTTATTATGTCATGGATAACGGGTTTGGAGTCTTCTATTTCAACTCTGCCCCGTTTGGATCGAGCTTCAGATGGAATTCTGTGAGTGAGTGAAAAGTGGTGCTTCAGTCATAAACAGTGCCACATAGTAATGAAGGTTGGAATGCAAAATACCCATATAATGGGGATTAGAGCAATATAACATAAGGGTTTATGCAATTCATGTAATAGCCCAAGGAATATACTAACGATACTAATTAAAAATAATAATGGTGGCGGAGGGGTCTGGCTCAGGGACTGAAAGTCATGTTGAAAGTGTCATACTAATTCAGTGTGCTACTGGAAAATGTGTATGTGTATGTGTGCTGTATCACAATATATACAAACAGTGATGTTTGGCACGGCAGTCTTTTTATGACAAATGTAAAACATCTGATTTAGGACTGAAACCATGAACATGTACTTTTTTAATGTCCTACATGTAAAGATTCTCTATGATACCGAGTTCACTCAGTGGCATCCAAAACACACCAAATGCCTCTAGTTGGACTTTTGTTTGAGCTTTTCTATTATTAATGCATTTTACTGCTTCAATGTGCTTAAACTGCCCCTCAGGAACACATAAAGTGATATTGCTTCATTGATTGATCAATAAAAGCATGTGGTTTAGAGCAGATGCAAGACTTTGTAGGAAGAAATTCAGTTTTTTGTTTTTGTTTTGTTTTTTTAAATGGCACTGGTAATTTCATTTGATTACTAAAAGCTATTTTTATTTTGTCCCACTCACTCTCTTCTCCTTTCTGTCGTTGTCTCATATTAATCCTTATAATGTAAATATCTAAAATGTTGTGAATGTATTTGAAGGCGATATTATATTGTGATGCCAAGTGCACCATGCCATGTCAAAATCAGGCCATCTTGTCAGGCATCTTGTTGGAAACGTTTGCATTTAAGGGTCATATGGCAAGGCAAGGCAAGGCAAGTTTATTTGTATAGCACAATTCGTACACAAGGTAATTCAAAGTGCTTTACAGAATAAGAAATACATTAAAATCACACAAATCAAAACATAAATAATCACCCAATCTGCAACTCTCTCACCCACTCGCTTGCACCCTTTAAAAACTCTCTCTCGCACTCTTTAAACACTGTCTTGCTCAGTTTAAGAACTTTCCCATTACTTTACAAAAAACTTTCTTGTCACTTCTCAAATACTTTCCTGTCACTTTACTATGTCTAATAAAAGTCCGTCAGTCCATGTTTCTTTTGTCATCATAAAATTACCATTAAAGGAGAAGAGTGCAGAATAAAAACCTTTCAGTCGTATGCACAGCTAAACAGAACCGTTTTGAGCCTGGATTTAAACATTGTCAAAGTAGAGGCCTGTCTCACATCTTCAGGAAGACTGTTCCAAGTTTTAGCTGCATAAAACTGAAACGCTGATTCCCCATGTTTAGTCCTGACTCTGGGCACCAGCAGGAGGCCCCTGAAGTCCTCAAATTGCGAGATGATTCATATGGCACTAACATGTCGGAGATGTACTTTGGACCTAGGCCATGGAGAGACTTATACACAAGCAGAGCTGCTTTAAAGTCTATTCTTTGAGCTACAGGAAGCCAGTGCAGAGACCTGAGCACAGGACTTATGTGCTCGTATTTCCTGGTTCTAGTCAGGACCTGAGCAGCAGCGTTCTGGATGTACTGCAGCTGTGTTAAGGCTCGTTTGGAGAGGCCAGTGAGCAGGCCGTTTCAGTAGTCTAACCTACTGGAGACAAATGCACGGATAAGTCTCTCTAAGTCAGTCTCTTTGACAGTATACATTTGATTTTTGCAATGTTTTTAGGTGGTAAAAAGCTGCAGATGTTATTGATTTGATGTGGCTGTTAAAGTTCAAGTCTGAGTCCATAGTTACTTGCTTGAAACTCATTGACACATGGCAAATTTGGCAGAAAGGTCAAAATTGTGAGCTTTGACATTTGACACCTGTGGCATCGGCGCTCAAATGTGCCACATGAACACGGCGCAGAAATGTTGGCTTGCCTAGATGCGCGTCCCCTGTAAACTTTGCATGTAAACTCAAAGCCCCTGACACAGTGGTCTGAATATAGCATGAGGAAAAATGTCCTCTGCATTTGACCCATCCTTCGATCATAGCAATGAAACTCGGTAGCTTCTGTGCCTGTGGCTCATGGCTAGTGGGCAGTGGATCTGCATCCGGGTGACACCACACATTTCTATCTTCCACTCAACATCCACTCACATCTGTCTGATATGTGAAATTATTATGAATTTGAAAAACAAGACCAACAAGAAGAGCCACCAATCTGCCGAGCCTGAAGGAAAAAAGTTGTGGCTCAGAGGGCAAACACGAGCAACTTACAAGCACATTCGTAAAACAACCATCCTGCACTGTTTGACAAACTTGAGCTGAAAACATCCATCGTCAGTAACATACCATCTGAAATAAACTACTGAATGTAGTATGGGTTAGTTTGGATTTGTATGATAGATGGTACGTGTTTGTGTTGACTTTGCTATCGCTAGGTTACCGCTAACTAAATAGCATTTTGCACAGCTGATGGCTGCGATGCCAGCATGTCCTTTATCATATCCTTTTTTGTGGCTTTCTCAGGTTGGTTCATGTGTCAATTGTATAACTCCTGACTATACAAAACACATTTATTACTCATCCATTGTTAATTTCACTTGCAGCAAAAAAAAAAAAAACAATAATCACTCAGATACCAGCAAATTGTATGGTAATTGATGATTTAGTGACTTTTAAAAACTGTAAACCTTGGTTTAATAATTATTGTGATAATATCGTTAATAGCAATTATTTTGGTCAAAATATTCTAAAGTCTAAATTTTAGTATTGTGCCATCCCAATTAACAATAATAATAATGCAATAATAGCAGTTTCACTAACAGTTTCCATTTCATGGTTATGGTAAGCTTATATGACAGTTTGGTGGTCATTAGTGTAGAGCAGTTCATCATCTCAGAGAAATGACATGATGTGATAGCACTTTGGTTCTCCCCATTACATCATAATCCTGCATGTACGTATATATTACATAACGCCAGCACTGTGGTGGTCAGGGCAGTACTGTGGTTAAAACTTGTTGTAGATTCGGTTCACAGTAGGTTTGTCAAAAATATTGATAATTTATACTAAAAGTAGTATCAAAACTAGATACTCATTTGAGCAAGTGAAACTAACCATTCCTGAATAGCTTTAGAATGATCTTGAACTGTATCAGAACAATTATAAGACCACACGGGCTAGTATTCCCCATGGACTACTATACGGCTGAGGGAGTACACAGATATAAGGCCACAGGTAATATAAAACAGTGCTATTATTTAATGCTGAAAGCCACATTCTATTGTCTAAAGAAAGAGTGTTCTTTATTATTAGTCTCAACTCACTAACAGAGCACTAAGGTCTGTCTCAAGGGGTGACTGCAATGTTCCCAAAAGAAAGTCTGCTTTTTCCCAATCTGCCTTCTCCTACAAAGCCATTAAAGAATGGAACAGGCTCCCAGACAACTTAAAGAACATGGCAGATTTTCACAGCTTCTCACAGGCCGTCAAAGATTGGCTTTTAGAGCACCAGTCTTGTGCTCACTAACAATACCAGACGGGTATCCAGACTATCAGACGACTCTTATTATACTGCTGTATCCACACCAGTTGGATATATAGCTACCGGATGCTACCCTCGTGGGTACATCTGGTAGCTATTGTTATTGCTATTGTTTTTTCTGACACACTTTAAACATACTGAGGCACTTTACTTACCTCTTGCACTTTAAATAATACTGACCCCCTGCACTTTAAGTAACTGCTGCAGTTTTACTTCTATTTGACTATTTTATTGTTGCTTTATTACTTGTTTTATTAGTCTGTTGAACATTGAATAATCTGTACTTTTGAATTCTTGCACCGATCTGTACTGTATTGTTTTTACATTGTACATGTTAATTGTTGTTTTAATTGCTGTTTAACTGTTATATTAGTTGTTTTTTAGGACTACAGATGGAAAGTAGCATTATGCTAAATCTGATGCAGCCATCTTTTAATGTAACTGCACATTGTCCTTTAAATAAATAAATAAATAAGTCATAGTAGCATTAAATGTTGAAAGATAAACTATTGAAAACAACAACCTGAACATGAGACATTTAGTTTGCAGTTTGTCATTTTTGAGAAGGATGAGCCCAAAGAAAGTGGAACTTGAAAATTTGACTTCTAACTAACAGCGTAGAATCCCATCTACCACCACTGGTACATGCACCACACATCTGCCACCACTGGTACATGCACCAGAGTACCAGAAAACCACTGGCCTAAATAACAGCAGCCTTTATCATTAGCTGATTGCACCATTCTAAATGTAATTGTGTATTGTATTGCTGTTAATCTTTGTGAGTGGCCTGGTGATGTCACAGGAAGTGTACTCTGGAGGAATGGATGGTCACACAGATCCTTGTTTTGTTCCAGACCCCTCCTCTTGGCTATTACGTCAACAGTATCTTTGTCCTCATAGGTATAGTATAAAAATCAAATAATGCTTTTATCAATTGTAATGTTGATTTATTCACATGTTCAAACACAGTTTACAGAGAAAAGTTGTTTATCCATTTTGTGTTTTGGTTCTTAACATAGATGTTGTATTAGCTGTGTACTGTCTGCATGTAAGTATGAAGCATTTTATTTTTCGAGAATCAGGAAATGCATGTTAGCATGCTAGTAGTTGTTAGCTTTACCAAGCAAGGAGTTGCATGAAGTATCATGTTGTATGAACAAGTTCTGTTTTTCTTTTTTTTTTTAAAGAGCAAAAATCAGCTAAACCACCTTTAAGCCTCTTATCCAATCAAAAAGCAGAATGAGCTCCTGACTTTAGCTTAGAGCCAGTTTGTGATGATGAACTGTGCCGATAGCTAATGGCCTCCCAGGTTCTGTTGTGACTGTGATGTTACGGGAGAAATGCAGGGCATAGCTGTTACTATACACTTATTGTGATGCAAAATGATGTCATTATGGTCTATGGAAATGTCAATCATGAAATTTCTGAGGAACCATATTCACCGGGATGAGTTTACAAATGCTTTTCATAACTTTCAGAGAACAGACCAGAGAGTTTTGCCATGACGGTAAAGCTAAAAGCAACTAGCCAGCTAACATGCACTTCCTGATTATCATAGAATAAACGCCATGATTAGATGCTGATGCACAGCTGACTTATTTTGACCTCAAGAGCTGCTTATACAATAGCTCTGTAAGGGGGAAAGACCTGTTTTGTTCAAATACATGAGAAAAATCTGGTACAGGCCCTGTAATGCAAGTCTTAAATGCAATCATGCAGTTAACCATGCTGTACCACTTACTTTAACGATGCACTAACAGTACATAAAGGCTGGGAGATCAGTTTGTTAAATTGTCTACAAACATAGAGATCACAGAGCATCAACCTAAACTGTGAATAAAAGAAAACAGACACTGGAGTGAATGCCCCCAAACACACACACACACACACCCCAACACACCCCCACTAGCCCTCACACACACACACACACACACAAACTGGACAGAACCAGTGGCACTCCACAAAGAGCTGCTGTGACTGTCCCACACCAGCACAGAGGACACATGTGGAGACCAGAGTCATGCTTTAGAGACACAAAGACCCAATATGTGCACGATTTAGTATCAGCTATAGGCCTTAAAATGAACTGTATGTAAGATTTTGATTTTAAACTTCATAAAAATTTACCAATCTGTGTCGCCAAATGCTAGGTAGACTTGTCCAAATCAAATATAGCTTTTACTGATAAAAATAAATCAGCATTAGAATTGTTCATTACAAAAACATTGGACATGATGGACAAGTTGTTTATGTTATAATTTTGCCACATGAGTCTCTTATTTGGGTTGCCAGTTTCAACGCTGAAATCCAGTTGGTTTAAACCTGAAATGCCTCTCTCTGATCTGAATGGTCACTACCTAAACCCCAGTACCTGCAGCCAATCATGACTCAGTGCTAGTGCAGCCTGTACAGCTCAGTGAGTGAATTCTGGAGGTTCTGAGCTTTCACATGAGGCATGGCTGAGAATGAAAATCTTGTATGTGTCCTCCATCTGCAGATTGAGGCACAAGCAAACCAGGTTCAGTTGTGATTGCTGTACATTTTAAAAACAGTAAGAGCACAGGCTCAAAGTTTAATGAGTTAATTTGCTTAACAGATTGTTCAATACATAGCCCTAAAGTTCAGTGCTTGGTACACTTGGTAAGTGGTACAATCAGACAGAAGGCTAGTCTTGAAATGCCTCACCTCAGACACTCCACTGAGAAAGGCACTGTGCAGTCAAGGAATCAAAATCAGAACCCGCTTGCTGTGAGCAATAATGTTTAGCAACAATAAGCCCCTTACCAGTCCTGACCTGAGCACACAGTCTGAGGATGCATCCTCCCACTGATATAAACCACTGTAAACGTTCTCAAATGACATGACTGCACTGCAGCACACACTAGATTCTACTCAAGCCTCTATTAATAGTGCAGAGTCCAGTCAGAACAGAGAGGTCACACCATCACTGGACACATGAGTTACACAGCACTTTTAGGACTTGGTAAGATTCTATGGTGTCCAAGCTACCTGGGGCAGACGATACCTATAATCACTTCAGCTATCACACAGTGACACAGACACATTCATAAAGGCAATGGTGAGTGTCTTGCTCAATGACAGTAAGCAAAGCTGGTAGTAGGACTCAAATCTCCAAGCAAAAGTTGGTTCTGCCCCTGGACCCAAACAACAGAACTACTGAGCACCAATTTGTTTAATCTCATAGCACTTTGTACTACCTGGTTGGCAGTCACATTAACTGTAAAGAAATGAGTGTAGTCCCTGTCATCCTCATAAGGTTATCAATTCTATAAGATTGTGAGACCTTAGTAAGATGTCAGAAAACTTAAAGCAGCCCTATTGTGCTTGTGTCTACATTGTAATTATAATCTATGATATCCATGGATCATTCTGTTATAATCTGGATATGTTAAATCGCAATATTCATCTAAAATTACTAAATCCGTTGACTTCCGCATTAGAAAACAATGGTGCTTAATGGTAGCTGACATTGCTGTAAATATCATCACAACAAAGAGTCAACAACGCCCCGTCTAGCTGCACATCACACGAGCAAGCAGTGGATAATTCCATTTTAACAATTTATATCTTTGGTCAGTGAAAATTTTAGCAAGTACCATTTAACGATTGTATAGCTGATACACTGGGCACAGTGGTTTCACAACAACGACGTCCTGTGTTCTATTCCTGGGCCATGTGAGTTTTTCTGAGTGTTCTCCCTGTGTAAAGAGGCTTCATTTGTAATACATACAAGGACATGGCAATGATCCACTGCAACCGTGTTGCAACCTGTGTTGTTTGGCTGAAGTGGAAACTGGAACACCCAGAAGAAACCAAAATGGGGAGAACATGCAAACTCCACAGGCTCTTGGAAGTCCAACCTGGGACCTCCTAGCTTTAAATTCCCAACCACTAAAATGGGTCTTACCCCAGTACAGATATGTTGTATAAGCAGCTCTTGAGGTCAAAATAAGGCCGCTGCATGCTGTCCACATCTAATTACAAAGCATTTTGATATCCTATTTTCAGGAAGTGTGCATCAGCATGGTAGTTGTTGTAAACTCTACTCTGGTTTCTGAAAGCATATAATCTAACCCTAATCATTATCGCCATTATCATTTTGACTATATCTTGCTTCATTTATCCCATAATCATGTTTCTTCTCATAACAGTTCACCAAAACATATTACTGTAACATCTCTCTTCTCAACATGCCAATCCAAGTCTGAGATAAGACTGTCATTACTGCTGTCTTCTATCTCCGATTAGTGTCATCGGTACTGAAGGTCAAACTGTCTACACTGTATCCCTCCATCACTCCACACAGCGCCATACAGTCCTCCATCCTACCCCACAAACAGTCCCTTCATGCAGGCTACAGCTCTCCGGTCTCCCCCGAGTGTGGCCTTCAGGCTGCAACTACAGGCACAATCACAGGTGCAGCTGCTAGCCAACAGCACACCTCCATGCTAAAAGCGCTAACGGGGCTAACAGGGCTGCAGAGGGTGACGCGGCATCCAGACTCCTCCAGGCGGGAAGAAGGTGAGAGTGATTGGGATGGGAGGGAGGGTGGTGGATGGATGAAGGGGGGAAGGATGGCAGGGCGTGTGGGGCTCACCGGGGCAGGCTGCAGGCTCCGGTGGTCCTCTTCGCTCAGCACATGATCTTGGGAGCGGAGAGCGTGGATGCTACATCCCCCGTCTCCTCTCCTCTCTCAGCCTCCCTCCTCTCGGCTGCCTGCTCTGCTGTGGGATTAATTTAGCAGCTGGTGGCTAGCTAGCTGTCCCCGCATTAGCCCGCTTTCCAGTCACAGCCTGCTCACTCTGGGCCCGTCTGCCATGGCTCCTTCGTGAAGTGAAGCTTTCTCACATTTTTTTTTTTATTCTGAGGCGAACACAAAAAGCTGCATTGAGAGGAGAGCAGAGCCGTGTCTGATGCAGCTGAGCAGAGCTGGCTCCTCCCGAGAGACAGAGCAGAGGGAGGAGGGAGGGAGGGGCTTTGGGGAGCTGGTGCCTGGTGGTGGAGGGGATTCTGTCCAATGACTTGAATAGAAAATATTAGGAATGCACTAATTCTGGTATCGATTTCAGTGCAGATGTCTGTGTAATCCCTCAGTCGTCCAGGTCTGATCCATAGCAAAAGACGAAGTTAAATCTGTCAACTGGACAGATTGTTGTAGGAGTGAAGACGTTTCGCTGCTCATCCAAGTTCTGGTCAGATTGCTGGTGGACACTGCCATATATCTATCTGAAGGGAGGGACTAACTACACTGAAACTGTAAACAGCTTTTATCTCCAGTTTCAGCTGAAACTACCCTATTCAACCTTTAACGACCGTGCTATTGTTCTCCTTTTTTTTGGGTCTGAGGATAGAGTTATAGATGGGGGAGAGATGATGTCTAAGGCAACCCCCATTAGACAGATGTCTTTTGCTTTGGTGCAGATCCAGAAGAAATTGGTGGATCGGTCTCAAGATATTACAGCTCATATTGTAGTTGAACCTTAAAGCTAATGACTATTTACTGAATGTCTCATGATTGAACTTTAATTTATATGAAGCTGTCGTGCATAATGGAACTGTTCAAATATGTTATTTATGTTTTAAGGAAATAAATGTTATTTTCAGTCTCTGCTCTGGTATTGGTGGATATTGGTACTATGGGCACTCACTTAAAAGGGACAGTATATAAGAATGAGATTTTAAATTTCATAAACTTGGTCTATACGCATCCATAGATAGAAGACAGGTTAAAATTAAATATAGAGCATACTGATAATAATTACATTGCTTATGTATTCTTAATCAAAAAAACATTAGACATGATGGGCAAGTCTTTTCTGGTTATAATTTGGAGTTTTGGTTTTCAAGATGACCGTCCAATCAGAAAGCAGAATGGTCAGTCTCTCATTTGGGTTGCCGGTTTCAATGAATTTTAGTTAGTTTAAACCTAAAAGGACTCTCTCTGATCTGAAGTGTCACTACCAAAACCCCAGCAGCTGCAGTCATTCAGTGCTAGTGCAGCCTCAGCAGCTCCGTGAGTGAATTCTGGAGGTTCTGAGCTTTCACATGAGGCATGGTAGATTAAGGCAGCACAGGTTCAAGCCTGGCATTTCAACCACAAACGTGTTTTGTCCCTGAGCCACAATAAAGTGCCTCGAATTTAAATATTTGTTGTTTCTTCAATCGGCTGCATACCTTTTGATCCTTTGAAGAGCGCTGATCTTTGGCCTTTCTATATGATTAAAAAATTGTTTCCCAAGAAAGGAAAAATGTAGATTTAAATGAGATCATAATGTCATAAAAATGTCAATCTTATAAAACTATTTTGAAACATTAAATGGGGAAAAGGTTTACAAATTCCAAATACTGACTGAAGTAAATCCTTTATAATCAACATGATGTAAAGTTCATAAAGTTCAGATATGGGTTAAATATGGTTTGGGTTTAGGTTAAGATTCAGTTTCAGTTTCAGTTTCAATGTCCACGCCACAGAGAGTCTCTGTTCACAGCCTGATAGTGAAGGCACAGCTCCTCTCTCGGTACAAATACACATCTGTATCCATTCATTGCAGCATGTAGGTTTACGAGGAGGCATTTTACTTCTGTGGGGTATTAACAGCTCACATATAACATATTTAGATTGCCAGATTACCTTTTATTCTTTCAAAAATGCTGTATTTGGCCAAAGCAATGTATTAACATGTTTTATGAGTTTCACTTACATTTTTACCTTTGTCAAAGTCGAGTTTTGTACCATAATTGAGGGAGAGATCGTTAGATCGCTCTTCAGGCATGTTTTTGATGAGGGAACAACGTAAAACAAGCTTAAAAAAAAGAAAAGAAAAAAAAAAGAGCATAATACCCCTATATGTACTGTATGAGAGCTTTACACCCACATATCTGAGGGCAATGGTCAATACTGATTGGGAAAGCCAAGAAGTAGTAATCAAGAAGTAGTCAATCACAGGATTACTTACTTTAAGCCCCTCCCATTGTCTTCATATGAGCAGTTAAGACTTCTCTAAAGTCTAAGCAGGTATGAGGCTAGGGTGGGTTATTGTGAGGAAGTTTCACTAGACCAGTAATTTTCAACCTTTTTAGTCACAACCCTCATAACCTATAATATTTGTGTCCCCTAATGTGTGCAGCGTGTATACCACAAAGCCTCAGTTTAATTATCTTCTTGAATAAGGATGGGCGATGGTGACAAAAATTTATATCTTTATTTCTTTGGATTATCTGATATTTATTTTAAAGGGCTTGTACCCGATTCAAATGTATTCTTGTCAAGATAAATGCTCTTTACATCATGCATTGTATGGTAAAAGCTGCTAAATAACAAAAAAAAAAAATGAAGCCCTCACATAGTATTTTACTATAGAAGCTACTGAGGGGGACACCGTTTTTATCCAATCAGGCACACTGTTCCTAAGAATTATGGGAAACCAGATATATGATTCTGACATTTTGCATTTTCAAGAGTTACAAAAAACAAACAATAGCAGGGATCGCAGAACTATAAGGAAACAGCTCCAGGACTCTACCCCGACAGTAGTTTCTGTGTCATGGTACAATATCAAAGCAGCAGAAATGTTGAAGTGGGTGGGGTTAACAGTTCAAGCTGAAACATGTTTATTTTGAAACATAGTTGAAAACACTCATGGTTTGAAATAAGGTACAGACCCTTTAAGGTACACCTATTATGCAAAATCAACTTTTCACAGCTTTTAACTCTTGTAGGAGCCATATGGGTGTTTGGTTGCCATGGCAATGTGTAAGGGGCGGGGTTCATGGGTGATATGCTGGGCTATTCAAATGCACCGGGTTTCCTGCTGTCTGGGAGGTGGAGAGGGGAGACGCCGGGTAGCCGTATTTTTCGTTGACTGCTTTGTTTTTTGCTTGTTAGCATACCATTTTTTGTGTAGGCCTCCAATTCAACATCTCTGTATGTGTAAACTGCTTAGACACTGATAAAACCAACTGATAAAACCACCAGAAAACGCACTTCGTGAGTCATTCCATTTTTCCAAACAGCAGCGCGTCAGATCGAGACTGGACCCGGACTCCTCTCAAAGCGACACAGGCTTAAGGTCGCTACAACTCTGCTAGTAGTTCCCCCTCACCATTTACTCACCTGATGTTGTATTTGGAGTGATTTGTGCATGTTTGAGCATAAGCAATGGCTTATTTTCAAGACACAATTATGTCAATCAACTCCCGCTTTCACCGCCACTAGTACAATCTCACTGCTCTGGATTAATTTACTGTGGTAATTTTATTTTCTTAATCAGTGTACATAGGATTTGGCAGCATTGCATAGACATTTTTGTGCAAATCACAAAAAATCTGACTATCGGCTCTTTGTTGTGATGCCATTTATGGTGATGTCAGCGCCCACTGGCACCGCAGTTTTCTAACATGGAAGCCAGTGGACATGTTTCTTTTATTAAGTCGTTTTAGATTAATATTGCAATTTAAAATGTCCAAAATATTATAATAATCCACAGGAGTGTCATGGAGTACAAATATAGAGCACAATATGTCTGCTTTAATGTAACCTATTAGAGAAGTGCCTGTAAATGTCTTTGTTGAGGTTCAAGTATTGCACAAAAATGAATGGAGTGATGTGGTTTATCACAAAAGTGTAGAGATATCACCTTATACCCATTCGTATGAAAACCTCCAGTAGCCTCCATGCGATCATCAGCTGACATAGAACAATATTGAATACACTGTTCTTATCGCATAAGATGTTATCTCATGTATTTGCATAGTTGAATCCAGGTAGTGGTATTTCTGACCACTGAATGACTCTAGTTTGTGACTGTGAACATGTATTAGCCCATTGAGAACAAACGCATCATTGACCTGACCAATGCTCTGTTGCTATAGTAACATCTGTGTATTCCCTCAGGAAGTGTTTGGTTTGACTGTGCAGGTGCTATTTCATTTGTTCCTATCACTAAAGACAGCTGATAATTACGTCATCTGATATTACATTGGCCAATCAATGGTGGAGCTTTTTAGATGATTCAAGACAAGACATTGGTTAGGCAAACTCCTGATTCTAAATCAAACTGAAATTGACATGAAGTGAAACTGAAGACTGCATGGTCAGTCAGTAATACTCGCTTCTCCAATACTTTACAAAGATCAGTAGTCTGTAGTTTGTAGTAGTTCAGATGAGCATGATTGACAAGTCAATCACTCAGCCAAAGACATGCATGATCCATACATATGGTTACTTTCAAGGAAAAAATATCATAGGGGCCTGAAAAACATTGTGGATGTCTGCAGACTGAATGAATGAAGTTCTAAGTTCTTACTTTAAAAGCAAACATCTACTTCTTATGCTATGGTTGGAGTGATTTGGAGTGATTCGTGCAATCACTTCAAATGCTCCAATTTAATTGCTTATTTTCAAGACACTATTTTGCCAATCAACTACCATTTTCACTGCCACCGGCATACAACCACTGCTCTGTACCAACTTCATTTTCCAGTTCTATTTTCTTAATCAGTCATAAATGCAAGATTCTGCAGAGTTGTGTAGTTATGATGTGCAGTGACCCATAAGAGGTGCCAACAACATCATGGTTCTTTGTTTTGATGATATCTATAGTGACATCAGCTCCCATTGGGCACTGCAGTTTTCTAACATGGAAGTCAGAGGACTTGTTTCTTTTATGACATTGTTTTAGATGAATATTTGCAAATTATAACATAAATGATTCACAGGTGTCATAGATCATAGCAGACACATGCACAATATGTCTGAGATGAGAGAAGTTTCTAAATTGTAAATGAAAGATTTATAGACCAATGAGCTCCTCACTTTCCCAGGTGCCACTGAAATAAACAAACCTGATTGAATGGCTCTGAGTTTGGCCTGAGATGCAGAGGAGGAGGTGGTGACCAGCCTGAGTTATTAATGTCTAACTTTCAGCTCCATTTTATTAAGTTATATATATAAAGTAAAACAAAACTTTATATATATAAAGTTTAATGATTTGTGGAGCTTGCATACACTGCATATATAAGTAAGCATAGTTGGCATGTTCGCTACGATGTTCCAAACAGAAGGTAAACCTGGGTATGAATCTGTTCTATTGAGGTCTGGTTCCAACTGACTTCAATGCCCCTCTGTCTCAGTAACTGCTGCTGTCAGGCTCATCATTCTGACCTTAAAATATCAATTTTAACCTACTCTATAAGATCCTTGGTTGTCCTTTTAATTATTAATTATTAATCAATCAGCCTTTCATTCTCGAGGTTGGCTCCATCTACTGTTAGCAGGTTTGATAGACCGCAATCACGGCTCATTGCTAAACCAGTGGTGTGGACAGAAAGGAATTTGTACTTTCAACAACCTCGCTCCTGATTGGCCCACTATACTTTTTTTTTTTAAGTGATTTAAATGTGAATGGTTATTTATGGCTGTTACAATTTATTCTTATTGAAAAAATGTGTTAATACTAAAAGAGAGCATGTCTTATTCTGTATAAAAACTACTAACACAGTAGTTCATGCTTCTTCAAACATGTTCTGAAATGCATGGGATTCTTTTATTCGATCAGCAGTTCAGATTTCAGTCTACCCTCAACTGCTCCTGGACATGTGTAAAACGTGAACTTTGAAATGAATCTGACTAAAAACATGAACTGCAAATCTACAACACGTCAGAAGATTTACTAAATCTTTCAGCCTCATTGTAGTTTATGTTCAAAATTAATTATTTCAACATTACCATAATGATCTGTTATGTCTAAGATAATACTGCACAGGCCTCAGTACTAAGTATCTGAGGAATGTTAACCATGAAGGTGGCTACATTAGAGAGACAATGGCAGATAAAGTGCAGCAGATACAGCCCTGGTACACAACAAACACGTGACAAAGTTTTTACAGGACACAGGGACAGTCAGGAGACGCTGCACCACCAGCACGCCCAGCCCTCTCCTTCAGGGCTCCCAACAACACCAGTAACATGGCACGGTAGTCAAATCATACAATTTCACCAAGTGTTAGTACATCCTAAAGATAAAATCCCACAAGAACAAAAATACAATGCAATATACGAGATTCAATGTAAATCATGCAGTAAACATAGGGCATTTCATATTTGAAAAAAAGAATACGAAAAGGAATGTGAGAAAGAAACATCAGGGAGACTCGCCAGAATAAAAAAAGACAGAAGAACAGGAAAATCTAAAATCAGCCATTTTATGGACTGTCATTCATGCTTACGTTTGAATAATATAAGCCTCATTTCCATAGGTCTGGTACAGGGCAGTACGGTGCAGACCCTGAGCGTTTCCACTGCATAAAGCGATCCATACAACCCCCTTTTAGGGGTCCAAAGCAGACCACTGGAAGTACTACCTTCCAAAGGTGTCTGGAACACATGGGACCTGGGACCAGCTTGTGGTCCTTGGATATCTTCTGCTGCACTGTGGGCTGAAGAAGTTTCAAAAAGGCTAAAACAATAGCTGTATCTTCAAAGTTTGGCTGCATTTTAATAAACACTTTCCAGCCTCAGTATTTGTTAATTTCTCCCAAAAATGTGCAATTTTGACTTTGCTGACTTTTGCTAACTATCTCCATAAGAAAGAAGCCTAACAAAAAATCTTCTGCACACCAGTGGAGCAGTGCTCCAGCCTGCAGCCCAGTGTGAAGAAGGGGGAATGTGAGTGTGTGGGTGTGGGGTACTCACTGTCCTCTCCGGGGCAAGGCAGACCAGGCCTCTCTGGAGCACTGGGGAACACTGAAACACATCCACATGACTGTCAGTAGAGTGGTCCCAGAACCACAGGCATCACTACCATCTCAGTCCTCCTCCAAGCATTCTACAGAAACATCACTTTCTCTGCCTTTTTTTAATATTTTCAATCACCAAGTGAATAGATATAAAGAATTATACTGTACAAAATACAGTGAGGTGAAGTTGTGTGTGTGTGTGTGTGTGTGTGTGTGTGTGTGGGGGTGTGTGTGTGTGTGTGTGTGTGTGTGTGTGCAGTGTAACTGGGAGAAATAGAGAAGGAAGACAACAAAAATGAGAAGAATAATGAGGAAAAATAATGCCATTTTCTTCGCATGTGTGAAGTAGAGATGTATGGGAGGGGTGGAGTCAGCACAGTAGCAGTGGTGAATGAGGATAAATTAGAGCTGCTGATCTTTGGATTTGTTTTGATATATGGTGAATTATGGTTATTAACAGTACAGTCTTGCTGTCAGACAATTGTAGCTTTATTTTAATTTTATTTTAAATGTGTGGTGATTCTAGTGAGGGTGTATGGAGTTTTAAAACACAGAGCACTTCTTGTATTGCCATGTACGTTCCTGTATTGCCATGTATGTTGTATGTGTCCTAGGTATACGGTAGTCTTGTGTTACAAAAAGAGATTTTTTTGGACCGGCATGTGCGTGGTCTGTCCCCTAAACTGGCAGTGCATTAAAAACAAAGGATTTTGGGGGTGTTGATTGGAGGTGTACAACCTCTAGTCACTGACCCTGCTTGCCCTATTCTGCTGGTATTGATTTTTTTGATTTTTTTTTTAGTTTTGTAATTATTGTTGTTGCTTAGATGCCCTTTTCCAAATTTATTTAACAGCAAGAAACATAAATAATTAAATACATTTAATTTTTTAACTTGAATTGTCATTTAGAAGTGTTGTTAGCATGGTGACTTACTTATAAAAAAGTAGAGAATGATGGAGGAAGTGTTCGAGTTTTTGTGTGTTTGAGTCTAGGCTGTTATGACTACTGGAAGGTTATGAGTTGCTTTCATAGGAGTTGTGTTCTGATATAAGGGTTTTCCAAGTGGTAATGTGCATCTGGAATTTGTTACTAAATGAATTATTTTAGGATGTCTCTTTTTTCTGATCTGTTATAATGTTTTGTCATTTAAAAAACACCTGGAGTTGTGTTTTGTTGCATTCAGACATGTTTAACACACAAATCCTGCGTATTTAGGCTAAGTTCTTCTCTCAACTTGAAAACACTTCCACTTTCCACCTTGTGATGTCATGTGGTAATATAGGAAATGCTCCACTGTGTTTTTAAACACCATACATCTTCACTAGAATCATTTACATTTGAATTACTGAACAAAAGGAACATGGTAGCTGCGAACCGCTGCATGACATCACAAGGTGGAACAGAACATTTTGAGCTTTGGAGATGTAGACAGACTAATAATAAAGGATTATTCAAACATCTGTGAATGAAACAAAACACAACCAGGTTTGTTTTTAATTCGGTGTATACGATGACTGTATAAGATGACTAAAGAGACGATGCATTTCACTAAAACATAGTTAACGTCATTATATATAAGATTTTATTTAGATTTGTTTTTTTCTAAATTTGTAATTTCAGTGAAGTTTATAAATTTACTTCCTGGTTGGACAGGGGCAACAGATATGACATACACAGGTAATGCTGTGTTCCGGTCACCCTCGGAGACCAGAGCTCAAAATGACATAATCTCCAAGTTAAACATGTCAAGTCGGAAAACCAGTAGACTAGACACGTGGACAAAATTGTTGGTACCCTTCAGTTAATGAAAGAAAATCTCACAATGGTCACAGAAATAACTTGAATCTGACAAAAGTAATAATAAACATTCTATGAAATTTAACCAGTGAAAGTCAGACATTGCTTTTCAACCATGCTTCAACAGAATTATTTAAAAGAATAAACTCATGAAACATTCCTGGACAAAAATGATAGGACCCTTAACTTAATATTTTGTTGCGCGACCTTTTGAGGCAATCACTGCAATCAAACCTTCTTTCCTGTAACTGTCAATGAGACTTCTGCACCTCTCAGAAGTATTTTAGCCCACTCCTCATGAGCAAACTGCTCCAGTTGTCTCAGGTTTGAAGGGTGACTTTTCCAGACGGCATGTTTCAGCTCATTCCAAAGATGTTCGATAGGATTTAGGTCAGGGCTCATAGGAGTCCACTTTAGAATAGTCCAATGTTCCTCTTAGCTATTCTTGGGTGTTTTTAGCTGTGTGTTTTGTCATTGTTGTGTTGCAAGACCCATGACCTGCGACTGAGACCAAGCTTTCTGACACTGGCCAACACATTTCTCTCTAGAATCCCTTGATAGTCTTGACATTTCATTGTACCCAGCACAGATTCAAGACACCCTGTGCCAGATGCAGCAAAGCAGCTCCAGAACATAACGGAGCCTCCTCCATGTTTCACAGTTGGGACAGTGTTCTTTTCTTGATATCCTTCATTTTTCCGTCTGTGAGCAGAGAGCTGATGTGCCTTGCCAAAAAGTTCAATTTTTGTCTCATCTGTCCATAGGACATTCTCCCAGAAGCTTTGTGGCTTGTCAACATGGAGTTTGGCAAATTCTAATCTGGTCTTTTTATGATTTGTTTTCAACAATGGTGTCCTCCTTGGTCGTCTCCCGTTGTGTGAGCCCCACTTTGGCTCAAACAACGACGGATGGTGTGATCTGACACCGATGTTCTTTGAGCTTGAAGTTCACCTTTAATCTCTTTAGAAGCTTTTCTGGGCTTTTTTGTTACCATTCGTATTATCTGTCTCTTTGATTTATCATCAGTTTTCCTCCTGTGGCCATGTCTAGGGAGGTTGGCTACAGTCTTAAATTTTTGAATAATATGTGCAACTGCAGTCACAGGAACATCAAGCTGCTTGGAGATGGTCTTATAGCCTTTACCTTTAACATGTTTGTCTATAATTTTCTTTCTAATCTCCTGAGACAACTCTTTCCTCTGGTCCATGTTGAGTGTGGTACACACCATGTCACCAAACAGCACAGTGACAACCTGTAGCCCTATATATAGGCCCGTTGATTGATTACAAGATTGTAGACACCTGTGATGTTAATTAGTGGACACACCTTGGATTAACATGTCCCTTTGGTCACATTATTTTGAAATCTTTTCTAGGGGTACTATTATTTTTGTCCAGGCCTGTTTCATGAGTTACATTTTTATGTAATTTTAACTAATTCTGTTGAAGCATTATTGAAAAGCAATGTCTGACTTTCTCTGGTTAAATTTCATATAATTTTTTATTTATTATTACTTTTGTCAGATTCAAGTTATTTCTGTGACCATTGTGAGTTTTTCTTTCATTAACTGAAGGGTACCAACAATTTTGTCCACATGTGAATATATGTATAGGCTCAATCAAGCAATAAAAACTAGGAAAGTGTTCAAATCTGTCAAAATGCAGATCCAGTTCAGCTAATTCCGTGACCTGAACAATGATACTAATGATACTATGATAATACATATTAGTGCTGTGTACCCATTAACAACATTAGCATAAAAGAGCGTAACAGCACATGTATAACTGCAGAGGTTCAGCGGCTGTGCAGGCACAGGTTCACTGAAACTGGTGGACAATAGGGAGTACCTAAAATAGGGTGACCAGACATCCCCATTTACCTGGAACAGTCCCAGTTTTGAGCCCTGTGTCCCATGTTCCAGCAGATTTATCCAAAACCACTGTCCCAGTTTAATAAAAGAAATGTCCCAGGTGTCCCTAATTTTGAGCAATTTGATACCTGCCAACAGTATAGAGTGGATTATATTGTCATTTGTTAAGATAAAATACAGAAAAACATGCTTAAAAATGACAATAAAGGCAAAAAGGTACTCTAGATAGTATTATGTGCTCTTTTCATAACTGTATTTATACCAGCCATCTCAACTCGGGTGTGTCCCACAGTCAGGTTTTTTTTGTTTTTGTTTCACCAAATATAGGGGGGCATCCATGTTGGATTTCTAACTCAGGCTCTGAAATGTTCTCAGACTTTGAGTAAAATTCCAAGATCACAGGGCATTCCCAGATCTGCGAGGACAACTGAAACATACTATAATTCCATAATTCCAATTACCAAAACAGCCAAAATGTTTTTACATTACACAATAGATATGATTAATCTAATAAAAATAAATGACAACACCTGCATTTTGTTAAATCAATGTTTATAATGTCAGAAAAATGCCTTCCTGGGGTCTGACCGTGCAGCTGGAGTCCAGTCCTCTTGGAGCGGCTGTGGATGCGATAGGCCTCCTCCCACTCCATCTGAGAGGACACGGTGCACGGGTCTCCTGCCAGCACACACAGGGAATCACCCAGTTTTAATATTATTTGGTCACTTTCGACGGGCCGGATTAATAAACCCAAAGGGCCGTAGTTTGCCCATGTCTGGTCTATATGATGAGTGTTTTAATGAAGTGTTTCATTCTGCTATTTATTTATTGCAGCTCATAGGCCTGTCATAATAATACATTTTGCTGAACAAAGTATAGACGATAAGCAATAATGTTGGATTGATTGACTTTTTTAAATTTTTTACAATATTTTGGATTTAGAATAGTGTTTGCGGTTTAAATCTGCTCTTGGGTGAGTGTGTCAAAGACATAAATAAGTTTCAATATTATATGTTATCGTTTATATTACACATAAAGTGCATTTCAACTGACAACAATAACATCTTGGGGCTTGAATAATGGCATCACTTTCTGAAGCTATTGTCAAAAAATCATTTCAGTTTTTCCAACTTCAGTTCAAACTAGAGATTCTACAATGTCGTGATGTCACTTGAATGCGACCAATAGGCTTTCACCCTGTATGACAAATATCCAGGTCTACTCTCTGTATTATGTAGGGTTTATGATGAAACAAGCTCAAATGTCCCATCTTTTTATTCAGTTATTTTCTCAACTATTCTTTTCTCAAATAGTGTGAGCTAAAAGGTCAATGAGGTTATTATATTGGGCTCCCTTCAGATTTAAAGAAGGAGTATTATGCAAAATTGGTGCTTTCTTCTGTGTTATAACATCATTTCCTCATCAAAAACATGCCTGAAGGGGTTTTAGAAGTCATCCATGTACGTTTGAGTAGTCTAGCAATCTCTTCCACACTATTCAAATCCTCCTTATGATAGCAGTACGATGCTGTATAATAGTCAGCCCACAGGACCGTTTTCCATAAATATACAGAGGCATGATGCAAAACAATACACAATAAAGTTATAAACCTGATGCACTGTGCGTTCCTTTCATTAGTTAAATGCTCGGTAATTGTAATGTGATAGCACTAGGTTGAGGATATAGGGGAGACTCAACGCATTAAGAGCGAAAGTTAAACGCATTAAACATGTTGCTATGTGGTTTACAGCAAATATAGCATTTTCAAAACTATAAAAGGTAACATGGTGAGCTAAATATGTTAGTTAAAGTTGCCTTACTTTTTATGTTTAATCACAAATGGTTAAATGGCTGAACTCAGGCTATGGCATGTTATTTTCCAGCTCAAATCCTACCAATCTATTCTTTTTTTTCTGTCTTGTCTCTCCTCTGACCCACCTTCATCATCGATCCACTTGAGGGTTAGGGGGCGCTGTAGAGCTAGGCTGCACATGCTGCGCACTTTTGCACACAGCTGAGCAAAGGAGAGGGAGGAGTCCAGCTCAGTGATAAATATGTCTCTGTCAAACATACAAGAGTCAGATACACACAGGCAGCAAAAGAGGGCATTTAACACTAATTTAATACATTTAATACTAATACTACTTGAGCAGAACTATGCTGAGGAATTGTGCAGTTCCTGTTGGTTATTCTCATGTTCAGCCCTAAGAAGCAACTGCTGCTGTGATTTTGGGTGATTCAATAAATTGAATTGAATGTACCAAAACTGTCAAAAACACATGGAACAATACAAGAGGAGAGTTTAACACACTGTACCTGATTTTTACCATCTTAAAAATGTGAAAAAAAAACAGAACTAGTTCATTTTGCAGTGGTTCAAAGTTTTTTTCTCACTTATCTTATGTATTCTGAGCATCCTAATTATTCACCATGATTTATAAGAAAGCAAACAATAAAACACTTTAAAATGATATACAGAGCACACAGTGTACTTATTCTGACCTCAAGAGCTGCTTATACAACATTTATGTAGTGGGGAAGGACATATTTACTCAAATACATGAAAAAAATCAGGTACCAGGCCTCTAACACTACAACTACTAATAATACTAATAATACTCAGTCATGAAAAACATTTATCATAATAAACCATGAATACGCTGATGTCTGATTATTAGTTTATTTAATAAGTCCATGCGGGTTTACACATGTGTGTAGGCCTGTCACCATGATTACTATACACTTCAATATATGTTAGAAACAATGTTTTTCAGGCTCAATAAATATCACATGTACCTTTCTTTGCGCTGGAAAGGAATATTATTATTATTAGTTTTTTTTGTTTTTTTGTTTTTTTTGTTTTTTTGCAGTATTAGGTCAATATTATAATATGTAGCTGTAGTTATTATGATAAAAAAAAATCATTGTCATATTTTGATAGTAGTAATTGTTATTTTTACTATACAGACTCTAAGCACATATGAAAATACCTTTTATAATAAAGCTATGGTATTAATAAAAGTATAGTATGTAACTTTCTGGAGGTGGCATGTCACCTGCATGATTCTACAGAAATAGAAAGTTAAAACCAAACTTTGGAACGTTCTCCATGGACATAGATGTTTTATGCCATACTGTGAAATATTATAGCCAAGGAACAAAATTTCCATGGAAACAAGCAGGAGGAAGCCTTCCTCCAGGTCAAAGAAGTCAAGTTTATGGAGATGCAAGCTCGCTTATAGTAAGGACACGTTTTTCCTTTTCATTGAAATAAATACAATCAAAATGGGAAAAAAAACAATAAAACAAAGCACGCTTTTATTTCAGTCTAATTTTTGGCATATAAGCTACATCAATCAAATCAAAATGTAAAAAAAAAAAAAAAAGAATGAACAACTCTGAAGCTCATTAATAATACACTTTATTCGTAAATATTTTCTATTTAGAAGCCATATTTCAGCCTTTATTTAGTTCATAACATTTTTTAAAAGGCCTTAGCATACAACAGAAGTAATGTTTTGAATGGTCGAATAATCAAAAAATGAATCAGTGTCTAGTTGACTCCTAAAAGCCCCATTATACATAGAAATAACTCATAACGATTATATAATTGTGCTATTCATCTATTGCTGGCCACATTGCTTACTTAGAAAAATATTATCCTGCTTTAGGGTTATTGCTTCAATGGTAAAGTAGTTACTGTATTATCATGTTCCAAGATATATTTCTATAGCAATATATTGTACTGCTAAATGTGTTATCATGACAGGTCTAGAGACAAGTTTGTGTGGAATTATTATATAAGGAAAAGCATTTTGATTTAAAGAATATAAACTGCAGAGGGGCAGATGTGATGGCATTTGTAGGAGTTTGTGCCATATACATCAGTTCTAAATATGAGTGTGTACAAGCAGGCGTGTGGTTAATGAGTGACAGGAGAATCAAGGCGGCCCTGACCCTTGCTCTGTTTGCCCAGCTCTGCTTAGGGTTTGTCCAAAAGCTCAAGAAGATCACCTGCTCTGCCTTATTACAGATATTGCCGACTGCACAACACAGCCGACTGACACTTATTTGGGCCTCAAGAGCAACTTAGAAAGCATTTTATTGTCCGATAATCAAATGCATGTTATGATGCTAATTGTTATAGTTTTTGTTTGTTTGTTTGTTTTTGAGCCAATACTGATAGGCGATATTTTACCTGCAGCTGTGGCCGATGACAATATAAATATTTAACTTTTAAAATCCATAGGCCCACAAATTAATCTTAAGCCGAAGTAAAGATCACAAATGAATACACACAGAGAACGAGGCAGTACCGAAGAATATCAGTATCAAGTATCACTATTGGCCAATGCCAATATAGAAGAATTCAATATCAGCTGATACCGATACTGGAATCCATATATCACCCATTCCTAGTAAAATGTAAGGTACACTTTACTGTCCCCATAGGGAAATTTGTCCTCTGCATTTGACTCACTCCTAAATGACACTGGGCTGGAGCAACCTGTTACCATCAGTAGGACCCATCTCCAGACCTTGAGCTAGTCTTGGTCAGGACTAAATAGCTGGAGGATTTGACTGTGCATGTTAGCTTTACCATCATGGCAAAACTCCAGTCTTGCCTCTGAAAATTGTGAAAAGCTCTGAATGCATAAGGTAAGTGAGGGACAACCTCGGACCACTGCAAACACCATTTAAAATGTTTTTCACATTTTTAAGACAGTAAAAATCAGGATCAGCTTAAAGTTAAGAGTAAGTAGCACGAGTGAGAGCTCAGCATAAAAAAGTCATTTGGCATCAAAATTATCATTTGTTTTCTTATTCTTCTAATGTTAAAGATTACACATGATTTCAAAGGGGAGACACACTGACACTCACCGATTACTTTTTGTATAAAATGAGTTATCACATTGATCTGACAGCTTCAGATCATACTAAAGAGCCAAATGTCCTATCATCCTCCACTGTACACTGCGCCCAAACTTACCCTTATGTAATAGAAAGCCCTCTGTCATGTGAAATCATGATTTCATCTTTGCACTCAGTACATTTACATGTACATGAGAATTCAAAGTGTGCTAAACAACCAAATTCAAATCATCTTTGCCCCAAAATCTGTCAGACCACTCTTGTCCCAGTCTACAGCAGGTCAGAGAACCAAATAGGTATGAAAAGGGGGCTACTGTGAGACACTTGTAGTAATTTAGCATTAGCACCAACTTTCCCGCTAAATTACAAATAAAAACGACTATCATACATATAACCTCATGTCACGGCCCCTGTTGTTCAGTGTTTTTAATATAACTAATATTGTCTGTTTTTGGAGGTGATCCAAATGCACTAGGGCCCAGCCCATCCAGCCGCCTATAAAAGAGACCCGCCCATGGATCTACTAAAATAATTGGATAGGGTATTGCTATCTTAAAGCTGTCGAGAGTTGGATTAGTGGCCATTCATTGGTACTACAATGTGTGTTTTAAAAAACGCTTTTTAACCATTAGCTTCGGCTATGCTTTATGTGCACTCTAGCTAAGCTGAATGCTGAATGGTTACATGAAAATGAACATGAGCATGTGAGTGATGCGAACGAGCCGAACTGTCATGAACGAGCCGCAGGTTTAAAAATATGGTTCAGAAGCGCCCTATAAACATAAACATTATAATTAATAATTTATTTATTATTAATTATAATGTTTATGCCTCTGTCGTTAGCACAATTTGCACATAGTTATTCAACATTATTGAATAAATGCTCCAGTAGAGATAAAACCTTTACGGTCGTATCTGCCACCTTTCTTTGTTGCGGTCAAACGAGCCGGGCTGCACCGGAACACCTCACTTTTATTTTGTCATCGCTGATCAAAAATGAGTAAGTAAATGCCCAACTTGTGGAGTTGAACGCTTCTTCTAGTCTGTGCCCAATGTAAATCGGACTGTGCTGTTACATGCAGCAGGTATTCAAGTACCAGTTTCTCCAGATATATTATTGGGATATTTGAAATTAGATCCACAACACCTCTTTCGTAGTTCCCAGGTTTACATAGATTTTGATAAATCTGTTTAAATTGGACTAGGGCAGTTATCCATGCATGTTAAGGTAGTTTCTCATTACTCCACCTCTTGTATAGCCTAGATGTATTTTGTACTTAATACTGTTTGTGGATGAATAGAGTGTCTCTGTCACTCACATTCTGACAAACAGGACATAATTAGTTAGAAATAGTGCTGTGTACAATGTACATGTACAATAGCCAGTTGTTGTTTTAAAAGTAAATAATAGAACCTATACTCTATACTACCCTAATGTTTCAAATAGAATATGCTACTACTACTACTACTACATACATATACTAGTTGATGAGGTTTAAAGAAAAAGCTACACAATGTAATTATGAAACGTTATAAACTGCTGCTAAATAGGTCTAAGGTGTTTAATTTTTTTTTATTATTTTTTTTTACATTCAGTAGTTAAAGATGAAGTTACCATGTTTTCAAATTAGTGTCTGGCCCGTGCCTTTAAACTCTTACTTTTTTAATGAAGCACCAATACGCTCAAGTTCATAAGAACAGGTGGCAACTAGATGCATGATTAAATCACATATTGTTGTGTCACTGGGCAAGACACTTCCCAGTAATCATAGTAATGAAGTTGTGAGGAAGGGTCATTGGCATAGAAAATCGATTGATAAATAACCTTAAAACCGGAAAACTACGGGCTTTGAAGCGAAACAGAAAGACACTTCACTGTATAGGCCCATGACATCCGCAGAGTTCATTTAGAGCGATTGAAATGAAAAGATAGAAACTGAGATAGAAGAAGTAGAACTTTAGAACTGGATTAAAAACACTAGAAGACACTGAAAAAGCGTATGCTATGTCCTATCTGAGCGCCCAGGCTCCACAGGTGTCCCTCCGGTCGCACAGCGCGCACTTACCCGCAGTAATGCGCCTTCACTTTGACCCGCTCCCCGCGCAGATCCATGGTTCCGTTAGGCGCTGGGGTGTGCATGGTACGACACGGCTCGGTTTACTCCGTCTGACTTCGACTGTACCCGATGATAACGGAACACGACAGACCGTCCGACACTCCCAGGAGCCCTTCCAGACCTGACGCCTCCCCACCGGGACAAACCTTCCGCCAAGTTGCATGAACTCCACTCCTCCAGAAACTTTGAAGCTGCTTCACGTAGGCGACATCAAATGCACAGATCAGGTGCAAAAGCGATTGAGACGAGCTGGATAACACGTGTATTTCCGCCAATATATTTCAAAATAAAGTGTGTTTCTGAGCGCACGAGCTACGCCACGAGATGCGGGCTTTTACTGCGCGCGTGTCGTGTTCCGGGGGAGACTGAACTCACCTGTCCCACTGCCCCCCCTTACCTGCACATGAACGAGCCCAGTCAACTATCTAATAGTTTTTGGGGTCTTTTTCCCCGATGAATCACGACTGATTGAAGACGTTTAGGGTGGAAAGGTTATTTGGAAACTTCAGTTTCAAATTTAACATGAATTCGTCTTGAAGTTGAAAACTTTTTTTTTTCCTCAAATCATTAAGTTCCACTTTTTAATTTGTATTTCGATCCGTAGGCCTTCATTTTATTTAATTTTAGGTTATATTGTGGTGTGCCTTTTGGCTGATGAACATACTATCTCACAATGTCATTATGTCATAACCTTTAACTGAAAATATATATTTTTAAAAAGGCTATAGTTTAGCAAAAGAAAAATTCAACCCTGTCAAAAGACTTGACAGGAATTGACAGAACGGATTTTTTTTATTTATTTTTTTGCTTTGGATCATACCTGTACGACTGAGGATTACACAAACACATGGCCTATGTCGTGATGCCATCTAGTGGCTTAAAGTAGTAGCTTAATACAATTTTCCAAATGTGGGTGTTTTTTGTTTTTTGTTTTTATTAATTCATTCATTTATTTATGTATTTATTTAATTGCATCGTTATTTTATTTATTTATTTAATTGTATCATTATTATTATTATTATTATTATTATTATTATTATTATTATTATTATTATTATTATTAATTTGTTTGTTTGTTTTTGTTTGTTTTTTTACCAAATCAGCATTCTGGATTATCACTTAAATCATCTTCATGTTTAGCTTTTTCTAAATCTGACACACCCAACTTTAGAAATTATAGGGATCCTAGTTGTGGTAGAACAAAATCTGTCAGTATTTGCAACAGTGTTTATCAAACTAATAACAGTCTGTAATAAAATGTGCGTGTAATAAAATTGTCTTGGGAGAAAGATGTACAAAAATTGGCTGCCCAGCAAGTGCCCCTTTTATTTACCACGATACACACGATAACCCCGTGGGATGCATCATTTCCAAGTACATTTCAACTTTCTTACAATTGTTCTTCCACTATAGTTGTCCCAAACTTAATTCTTAAAAATAACAATTTGTTGTGAACTGTCCTTTTCCACCGATCATCACAGCATCACAACTCGTGAGGTTTCCAGGATTCTCATTACTCACATTTGTTCACGTACAACGTCCGTTCAAAAACTGCTTACAATCAACAAGTGGAACAAAGGTATAGTGACCCACATGATGCAGGTAAAAGGGGCGGGGTTTACAGTGAAACACGTGATACAGATAAAAGGGGCGGGGTTTACAGTGAAGCACGTGACACAGATAATAGGGGCGGGGTTTACAGTGACGCACATGATTCAGATAAAAGGGGCGGGATTTACAGTGAATCACATGAATGAAACAGGTAAAAAGGGCGGGGCTTAGCATGAGCATGAGTCACATGACTGGCAGAGAAAAGGAGCAGAACGAAGCTTGAATCACATGACCAATCAGAAGGAAGGGGCGGGGCTTAGCGTGGATGTCATCAGAGAAAGGGGCGGGGCTCAGCGTGAATCACACAACTGTCAGAGAGAAAAGGGGCGGGGCTTATCATGAATCACACGAATGTCATACAAGAAAAGGGGTGGGGCTTAGCATGAATCACATAACTGCCACACAGAAAAAGGAGGGGCTTAGCGTGAATGTCGTCTGAGAAAAGGGGCGGGTTTAGCATAAATCACACGACTGTCATACAAGAAAAGGGGCGGGGCTTAGCGTGAACCACATGACCGTCATATGAGAAAAGGGGCGGGACTTAGCGTGAATCACATGACTGTCATATGAGAAAAGGGGCGGGGCTTAGCGTGAAACACATGACTGTCATATGAGAAAAGGGGCGTTACTTAGCGTAAATCACACAACTCAGAGAAAAGGGGCAAGGCTTAGCGTGAATCACACGATTGTCACAAAGAAAAGGGGCGGGGCTTAGCGTGAACGTCGTCAGAGAAAAGGGGCGGGGCTTAGCATGAACCACATGACTGTCACATGAAAAAAACGGGTGGGATTTAGTGTGAATCACACAACTCATCAGAGAAAAGGGGCAAGGCTTAGTGTGAATCACACAACTGTCACACAAGAAAAGGGGTGGGGCTTAGTATGAACCACATGACTGTCATATGAGAAAAGGGGCGGGACTTAGCGTGAATCACACGACTGTCACACAGAAAAAGGCCGGGGCTTAGTGTGAACGTCGTCTGAGAAAAGGGCGGGGTTTACAGTGAATCACATGAATGAAACAGGTAAAAAGGGCGGGGCTTAGCATGAGCATGAGTCACATGACTGACAGAGAAAAGGAGAAGTTAACGTAAATCACATGACTAATCAGAGGGAAGGGGCGGAGCTTAGCGTGAATGTCGTCAGAGAAAGGGGTGGGGCTCAGCGTGAATCACACAACTGTCATACAAGAAAAGGGGCAGGGCTTAGCGTGAACCACATGACTGTCACACAGAAAAAGGGCGGGGCTTAGCGTGAACGTTGTCTGAGAAAAGTGCGGGGTTTACAGTGAAGCACATGAATGAAACAGGTAAAAAGGGCGGGCTTAGCATGAGCATGAGTCACATGACTGGCAGAGAAAAGGAGCAGAACTTAGCGTGAATCACATGACTAATCAGAGGGAAGGGGCAGGGCTTAGCGTGAACGTTTTCAGAGAAAGGGGCGGATCTTAGCGTGAATCACACAACTGCCAGAGGAAAGAGGCGGGGCTTAGCGTGAGCATGAGTCACATAACTGTGGCAGAGAAAAGGGGCAAGGCTTAGCGTGAATTACATGACTGTCACACAGAAAAGGGGCGGGGTTTAGCGTGAACGTCGTCAGAGAAAAGGGGCGGGGCTTAGCCTGAATCACATAACTGTCAAACGAGAAAAGGGGCGGGGCTTTGCGTGATTGTCGTCAGGGAAAGGGGGTGGGGCTTAGCGTAAATGTCAGAGAAAAGGGGCGATGCTTTGCGTGTATGACACAAATGTCAGAGAAAATGGGCAGATTTTACAGTGGACTACATGAATGTCAGTTTTCAGCGACGCATGTGAAAAGTGAGAGCTCACTGGTCATACATGCATCATGTACATCTTATATGTATATCTTATATATACATACATATGTATCATTATATATATCATTTTTATATCATTCACATTAAATGTTCTATTTTTCTCCCTTCAATAAGAGTTTGGTGCTTTGCTCATTTTCTGTAGAAATCTGCTATGTCTTTCGGCCCCGTGTGACATTTCTTTTCTTTGCCTTTACCAGACTCAAATTTTCATAGTTTTGAAGAAATGTGTATTCTGTCATCTCATCTGGCATACAATGTTGGAGTCCCCCAGGGATCTATCCTGGGACCAATTCTGTTCAGTCTTTACATCAATGATTTGCCAACAGTGTGCACTGGATGTGAGGTACAAATGTACGCAGACGACACTGTGATCTATGTACATGGAAAAAACAAAGATGAAACTGCTAAAAAACTGTCTGAATCTATGGCCCATATTTCAAATTGGCTGACTGGATCATGTCTTCATCTCAATGTAAAAAAAACTGAATGCATGTTTTTTACAAAAAGACCATCAACTTCCCCAAATCCTGATGTTGTTGTTGCGGGTAAGAAAATAAGTATCGTGACACAATATAAATATTTGGGTGTTGTGTTAGATTCAAATCTTACTTTTAAACAACATGTAAAGAAGGCCACCCAAACAGTGAAACTAAATATAGCAAATTTTAGACATATCAGGCATAATTTAAACCAATTTACCAACCATTTATTTTTTAATGCAATGATAATGCCTCACCTGACCTACTGTGTCACCTCCTGGTCTCAGGGCTGCAAGACAACAATGAAACCAATCCAGTCAGCCTATAAACAGGCTCTCAAAGTCCTGGATATGAAACCTTTTCGCCATCACCATTGTAAAGTCTTGAGCAAACATAAACTTTTAAATTGGGACAATCTAGTAAAATTTCAGGATGCTAACTTGGTCTTCAAAATTCTTCATGGCCTTGCCTCCTCCACTCTCTAAATATTTTACACAGAGTGGTAGAAACACCAGAGCTGCTGCCTCAAACAATCTAGTTGTGCCTCTGAGAAAAAGCTCATTTAGCCAATCTGCTTTCTCAGTTCGAGCGGTCCAGTTTTGGAACACTGTCCCGCCTCACATCAGGAGCGTGGAGTCACTCAGGACTTTTAAAATCATGGTAAAAAAATGGTTACTTCTGAATCAAGCCTGTGATCATCAAATGTGAAATTGTGCTGCCATGTGCTGCCTGCCAGCCTCATCTGTTCTGTGTTGTCTGTAGATTTTGTCTGTCTGTATCACAGTGTTTTACTAATTGCCTAGTTACCTGTACTAACTTTTAAAACATTTTACTAATTACCAAACTAACTTTTTATAATCTTGTATTTTATGTGTGGTGGCATTTTACATCTTGCCATAGGGACTGCAGTTGGAAACTAGCTGTATAGCTAATACTGGCGCATTTACAGAAATGTCGATTAATGTGCTTTGTCCCTATTCAAATAAACTAATATATAAAATAAATAAATAGACTAAGGAAGCATTGATCCAGCTTCTTCAGTTCCAATACCAATATTGATTACTTTGTCTTTATATATCTGCCAATATTAACCTTTACCAGTATAAGGACTGAGAATGGCACTTATTTCTTAAAAAAAAAAAAAAAATTGTTACAGATCATAGAGATCTAATTGTGTTATGTAAATGTTATATATTCTTCAAATATCTACTGAACAGCTTTGTATCCCCAAAGCAAACGCGCCACTTGTGGTTTATTTCTGGTTTTGGCTGTACTTGTCACTAAACAAATGTCAAGACACATTGAAAGCACTGATGCACTAAAAAGGAATAATATGGGTATTTCCAGGTATCGCCATGGCAACACCATGCAAAATACAAAAAATAGGTCATGGTTTTATTGACTTTTTTTGATTGGGATGACCCAATGGAATTTTCTGTGAAATTTTGTAACATTTCAGAAAACAAAATTTTCGATCATCCATACAAATGTATTTGTTATTCTGTAGGAGGCGCTATCGCGGCAATGTGGTTTCTTTCAGAATGAGTAGGTAAAGGTAAGAAAGTTTTTCAACTGATTCGAAATTGAACCCAAACGGGAGCAGATTTTTTCATTGGAAAATGTGAAAAGTCCTGAAGGAAAATTGCGGTTTCGCCGCACACAAACCGTGATAGGCATCAAAATTGTTTAGATAACTTTTGATGCCCACCTCTTTAGATGATGTAGATGAGGAGGAGGAGCTATTGTCTTGTTTAAATAGGCCTAATATATGATATATATGATATAATTTTTTAAAATGTACAATGAACATTTTTTCTTCAAATCTGAAGAACCCTAGGAGCTTGTAAAGCCTACACCAGTCCAGTAGAAGGCGCTATAAGACCACAAAAGCCATTCCGTTAACCCCCTTCTGTCCTTTGGTCCGTTTGTAGCTGTTAGTTTAGAGTCTGAACACAAAATAAAGACCTGCTATAGAAATCCCCACAAAAGATGTGAGTTGAAGGTACACCTTTATTTTGTCCATGCCACACTCATATTTGGAAAAAAAAAAAAAAAAAAAAAAATTTTTGTGCCAATCGAGGGGTTAACAATTTGGGATAGTACTACAAAAATATGAGTGTAGCAACAACACTACCCTATTTAGTTTGAGGAATAGAACCTAAGTATAAGGCACACAGGTAAGCATATCAGAATAGAAGAGCCAGGTTCCACTTAATTTACATCATGTTTATTAGACATATTAAAGAAAAAAGGTTTAATTTCATTAACAACAACTACAACATATAAAATCTGAGCTCAGGTGCACCAGTCCACGCTCTGCCCAGAACAGCGCCACTAAAAAGAGGCAACCTCACCGTGGACCAAATGAAATTGTAAATTGAGCATAACAAAAAAAAAAAAAGGTGAGGCAAGAAAGCAGAACAAAACAAGACAAAGCAAAGAAAGACAAAGCAAAGGAAGGCAACGCAAGACAAAAGAAAACAGCAGAGGTGGCGTGCCCTGTGCCGCTACTGACCACACCTAAAATGAATGGGGAGTTACCATTAGTCCTAAGCACAATGTAACTGAACCCAGCTAAGGAGGGACATGCCGTTGACTGAGTAGGGTGAGCACACAATCCCAGGGTTGATGGCTGGGAGTTACGCAGCTCACTTTCTGGAGTTTAAAATGATGAGATGTAAGATGACTCATTTCGTCCTTGGTACAATGCCAACTACACAACCAAACTAACAGAGGATTTATGCTTTGAGTTGAAATTACATTTGGGATGCGTTTCCCTTTTTCTATTGGTGAAAGCGCACCACAGATGAAGGCACACAGCGACGCGCACTTGGCACAAGGTGCTTATGGCCAAGCGGAGAAGCTACATGAAACATGGACTTTAGTTTGGACAGTTTTGTGAATGGACAGGGGTGGATATTAATTACCTGTCGCCAAAGACAATGCGCTGTGAAGTTCATCGTATTGAGAAAGTGAAGCGGTGCCGAGCTGCAGTCAGACGGTGGCACTAAAAGTGTTGATTTACGAATTTGGATATTTTCATGAATGAAGTGTAACGGATTAGGACTTTGGGCATGGAGGACAGAGCTGCCTGTACAGGGAGCCGGAAATGCGTGTGGGCAAAAGGGGGAGCAATGAGAAAGGGAGCGCTTATATAGTCCACCAGACCACACCGCGGGAAACCAGGTAAGTGCACCTGATGCACAGGCCTCAACAGATGTCTTACCACACTTACATAGAACAATGTAAATGCTTTAATTAGCTCTCTCAAGGCGATTAACAACAGGCTATACCACCTCCAGACCTTTTTCAGAAAAGCTTTTATTGACATGCAGTGAAGAAGCTTTACAAACCAGCAATAAAAGAGTAAGTACTTTACTCTAAGAAAGAGTAAAATTACAACAGGATATATAATAATATTATATTATAATATTACAATAGAGTGTGAGCCCATATGATAATACTAAAACCCTGGGTACAGTTTTAATCTCAGTCTGGTCTTCTCAGTCTGGTCTTCAGGTGGTGAGATGTTTGACCACCAGATCAGAGACCTTCATGAAGCAGCAGAGACACAGCAGCAGGACCAGAGCATTGCCTGCAAACACGTACACCAGTGTATGGCTCCAGAAGGCAAACAGGTACATAGAGCGGTGACAGTGGAGCCCTGAATTTACTGCTGTTGAGGGCCCCCCAACAGAGGACCCTGTGCGATGCGAGTGCAATACTGCAGAGAGCCCTGCACGTGTAGGCCTCTGACCAGAACTGACCACTGCAGAGGGCCCTGAATGTGTGGGCCTCTGACCAGAGCTGACCTCTACAGAGGGCCCTGAGGGTGTGGGCCCCGGACCAGAGCTGACCACTACAGAGGCCCCTGAGGGTGTGGGCCCCGGACCAGAGCTGACCACTACAGAGGCCCCTGAGGGTGTGGGTCCCGGACCAGAGCTGACCACTGCATTGGATGTGGAGTTTCTGGGGATACTGGGGCTGTCGGTGTACTGCGGTGGGTACACTGAGTAGATGAGATAGCTCCCTGAGATCAAAAACACAGTTATTTATACAATTGCTTATAAAAGGAAAATTACTTTTCACATTTCACTGGCCCTAAGTGTTCCAAGAGCTTCCACTACTGGACACATGCAGTGGTGGAAATAGTACTAACATTAGTACAGTTACATAAAAATCCTATATTACACCAAACTTACTCATGTGAGCTTTTACCCAAGTTATAATGTTGTTACCTCCTCAAAAACATACCTGGAGTTTTATTTTGTTTCATTCAAAATGTAATCCTGAATTTTAGGCTGTCTGCAAACCTAAAAATGCTCCGTTTCACCTTGTGACAGTGGTGGCAGGTCCATATTGGGAGGTGCGCACACGCTCGTTGCCCCTGTACGCAGTGGTCTTTTTGTTCACCTGTGGCTAAATACATCATGAGGGTTGTACGCAGAGGAGGCGTAATGAAGAGAAAAAGCTTTTGGAACGACACACAGACAGACCAAGGCTTATCTGCGCAGAGGCACAGGGAGACTAGCCTCCCTCTGTATATTAAGTTGATCCAAAATGCCTCGTCAGACGAACGTGCCGAACAGCAGCTCTGCAGTGTCTGTTCACAGAAATATACGTTATCTGCTTTTTTGGAGCTGCTCCAGAGTGAGACAGGTTCAGCCCGGCCCAAGAACCCAGCTCTGGGAGCGAATGCTCTTTTACGTCGACCTAACTAGTAGCAGTGTGAAAACGGCCTTATTGTTTAAATCAGTTGTGTCAAACACATTTTCACCGAAGGCCACATCAGCAAAATGGCTGCTCTCAAAGGGCCAGATGTAAAATAGATGGAGCTACTTTTTAAACTTGTTAATTAACTGTTTGTGTATTTATTACTTATTCAATGTCAATGTCATATTGCATATTCATTTGCATAAATGTAAAAATGTCTGTGTAACAACATATCTCTTGATAAAATGACATGTTAAGACCATCATACCTTTTAATTTATCATGTCGAGGGCCACATAAAATGATGTGGAGGGCCACATTTGGCCCCCGGGCCTTGAGTTTGACACATGTGGTATAAATGATACACAAATCTTGATTACAATAACATAACTCACAGAAAAATAGGCTGGCAGAGTTTAGCATTGAGTTGAGCAGCTGTGCTGGCTTTAAGATGAACTGGGACATGAAACTTACAGTATGATAGAGGAAATAAGGATTAGACCAACACGGTTCCTTCAGCATTAGCTTTGCTGAAGGAATCGTTCAGTTACAGATTGCTTTCCCTCTTGCCTCAGTGGCATTTCGTGTTACAATAAAATATTTTTTTCAGATTTTTAGCCTCAATTGAACTGCTTTAATCTTCAATATCTGTGGTGCACAAAGCAGTGAAGCAGTTTGAATGAGGCTAAAACAATAGCTGTAACTTCAAAGTTTGGCATCTCACGGAGAAACAGAGTGTTTTCAGTTTGGGAATGAAACGAAGTCTAAATATGCAGGATGAAACAAAACACAACTCTAGGTATGTTTGTGATGAGGAAAACAACAGAATAACATAGATCAGAAATATTGTAACCTAAACCATTTAAAGGTTCACTGCGTATTTTTTCTGGTACAAGGTCCAGTATTAGAGGTGTTATTGTAGTGCCTTCAATGTTCCACTATGACGCATTTATTTGTCCTTTATGTCACTGAAGACACATTCTTACTGTGAGCGGGCTCACCTCTCCACAGATCTGACCTGTAACTTGGCCTGATGGGACCACCTGCTTTTCTCCATGGAGATGCCATACTGTGGAACATTCCAGGAGAAGCAATAACATCTCCATGAAGACAAGCATTTGGTGGACCTTCCACCAGAAGAGCGCAAAGTACAAATGATAAATCTGCTCAAAGTACTAATTACTTACAGAAGTTTTAGTTGAATTTTAGAGTAATATTTTATATAAGATTTGATGGCTCTGATTTGATGAATCAGAGCAGGTGCTGCAGAGTGTCATTATATGTGTTTGGTTCGGGACTATTAGGATTTGTCCAGTGGCTTAATGACAGGTTTATTAATCTACTCAAAATAGTACAACAAATCTACTCAGTTACATTTAGGGTTCTCAGAACAAAAATCAAATACTATTCAATACTAAAACTAGTATTGAAACTAAATACTCATCTGAGCATATGTCAATACACCCATGGACCACTATGGAACACACGTGGATGACTGAGGAATTACACAGACATAAGGTCGTATGTTTTTTAAAAACGATAGTACTACCATTTAAAAATCACAATATATTGTCTGAATAAAGAGTGTGTTTGTATTGTTATTGTGGTATCAGAATTGGTATTGAATATCAAGTGTATTGCTGAGTATCAAAATCGAGTTTGAAATTTTACTGACCATAGAGGAACCAGACCAAGTAGAGCAGGCCCAGGCTGATCATCCACAGGGTCCAGAGGGAGTTGGTGTGGCGCTCTGGACACAGCAGATGAGGAAGGGCCAGAAGGCTCATGATGAGGAGAGCCCCCACTCCACTGACCAGCAGGTGTACAGGCAGGACAGGGGACAGGGGACAGGAACCCATGTACACTACACCTGCATACAAGGGCCAGAACAGGGCTAAAACCGGACTGAATAAGGACTACACCAGGGCTGAAACTGGACTCAACAACCAGGACTAAACCAGGACTGAACCAGGACGGAAACAAAACTAAACCAGGACCGAAACAAGACTAAATCAGCACTGAACCAGGACTATGCCAGGACTGAAACAAGACTAAACCAGGACTGAAACAAGATTAAACTAGGACTAAACCAGGACTAAACCAGGACTGAACCAGGACTAAACCAGAAGTGAAGAAGGACTGAACCAGAAGTAAATCAGGACTAATCTAGGACTGAATCAGGATTAAACCAATACTGAATCAGGACCAAACCAGAACTGAACCAAGACCAAACCAGTACTAAACAAGAATTAAAACAGGTTTAAACCAGGACATAACTAGGACAACTAGGATTAAAAGAAGACTGAACACTGAACTAAGACTAAACCAAGACTAAACCAGCACTGAACCAGGACTATAAAAAGGATTGAAATATTACTAAACCTAGACTAAACCAAGATTGAACCAGGGTGAAAAGAGTACTAAACCAGAACTTAAGGACTGTGCATTTATATGTAAAATAACACAATTCCATAACATCCAACAAAATGACATGATTCGCTCACCCATCACAATTTGCACCACAGGGAACGCAGCCACCACAAGTATGGTGCAACCTGAGGATCAAAAAGCAAAAGCTCTCAGACTTTGACAAATGCTTGAGATTAATTATTATTTTTTTCGATATCTCACCTGCGACAAACACCCCCGCTCTGAGCAGAGTACACAGGCAGTTCTCCTGGAAGTTTGGAGCCATTTTTAGTTGGAATAGTCCACTGTCCTCTGTGCTCTTCCACAAGTTCTCAGTCTTCTACTGTGTCTTCTGCTCTCTTTCTCTTTCTCTCTCAGTGTCCTTTGCTCTCTATCTCTGTGTGTGTGTCTTCTTTTGCTAGATGTGTGTCCTCTGCTTTCTTTCTCCTCTCTATGTCCTCTACTGTCTCTCTCTTTCTCTCTCTGTGTCCTCTGCTCTTGTCTCTTCTCTCTCTCAGTGTCCTTTGCTCCCTCTCTCTCTCTCTCTCTCTCTCTCTGTGTGTGTGTGTGTGTGTCCTCTGCTCTGTCTCTTCTCTGTGTGTGTGTGTGTCCTCTGCTCTGTCTCTTCTTTCTCTCAGTTTTCTTTGCTCTTTATCTCTCTCTGTGTGTCTTCGTTTGCTAGATCTGTGTGTACTCTGCTTTCTTTCTTCTCTCTGTGTCCTCTACTGTCTCGTTCTCTTTTCCTCGCTTTATCTCTCTCTGTGTGCCCTCTGCTCTCTCTCCTCTCTCTCCTCTCTTTCTCTATGTCCTTTGCTCTCTCTCTTCCTGTGTCCTGTCTCTCTCTGTGTGCGAGCGTCCTTTGCTGTCTGTGTCCTCTGCCGTTTGTCCACCTTCACTGTCCTCTATCTCCTCTCTCTCTCCCTATCTGTCCTGTTCTCCATGCACTCTCTTCACTCTCTCCCCCCCTCTCTAGCTATCTCTATCTCTGTGTAGAGTTGTCTTTTGACCACTTTCCTCCCTTCACAGTCATATATCTTCTCCTTATGTCCTCTGCTCTCCCCTCTCTCTCCTCTTGTCCTTGTCCCTTGTTCTCTCTTTTTGCTCCTCTTTCCTCTCTCTCACCCCCTGTCACTCACTCTCTAACTATCTAACTATCTCTCTGTGTGTGTCCTCTGCTATCCTGTCCTCTTCTCTGTGTCCCCTGTCCTCTCCCTTTCTCTCTTTCTCTCTATCTGAGCCCATATCCTGTCTCTAGGGTGTGTCTCTCTCCTCTAAGAGCAGAGGTGTAATAGAGGACTTTCCACTCTTGTGCAGACTTGTGAGGACAGGATTAACATATTAACACACTATTGACAAACAGAGATTACAAAATGTGTGGCTCTACTTTCTCACATGAGCACAGGAAGTGACTCTCACTCTGGGTTGTGCTATGGTCTCATAACTTTAGTAATACATCATCATACCCGATCTGTGCTGGGCAGCTGTACTTTATCTGATTTACTTAAAGGTTCTATGTTATGCAAAATAAACTCTTGTGAACTTTGAGACATGTTATAACATTGTTATGTCCTCAAAAACAGACCTGGAATTGTGTTTCGTTTCATTCACAGATATTTCAGTAATACTAGTTTTACTGATGTAGTCTATCTACATCTCCAAAGTTCAAAATGCTCTGTTCCACCTTGTGATGTCATGAAGGGGTAGTTTTCAAGTTAACAGCTCCTTTTACCTTTAGTTCAGCAGAGTTTACCAGTCCCAGGGATGAAATCATCCAAATAATTAAAAGGTGTATGGAGTTTAAAAACACAATGGAGTACTTCCTGTATTACCACATGACATCACAAGGTGGAACAGAGAGATGTGTGAGAGAAGAACTCAGCCTAAATATAAAGAGTTTGTCTGAATTAAACAAAATGCAAATCCGGGTATGTTTTTGATGAGGAAACAACATTGTAACATAGATCAGAAAATTACATAATATGGGCCCTTTAAAAAAGTTCTTCACATATTTACATTTTAACTTTATAGAATAATACCAGATTGAGATTTATTAAAAATAATAATAATAATAATTTAGAATTTTGGCATGTATACTTCTTAGTAATTCATCAGATTTATATCACGCCTCTCAAGACACCAAAAGCATTCACTCTCATTCATTCACACTTGGTGGTGGTAAGCTCCTTGTTGTAGCAGAGTGAAGTGTCTTGCCAAAGAACACAACAACTGAACTAGTCAGAGTAAGAACCGTAACCACTCAGCCAATTTTGCCCTTGCCCTTGGTTGAACATGGGCTGTGATAGAAAGTAGAGGCGTGTAATAAGATCCTCCAATTTACATAACAATTATAATTTGACAACTAAAATACATGAAAATGTTATTTTGTTAAAGCAATGTTTCACTGGGTAAAAAAAATTATTTCATGTGCGTATTTTTAAAAGAACTGTATATAGCCTGTGCTCTTACTGTACTACCACCACAACTGAACCTGTGTTGCCAGTGCCTTAAACTGCAGATAGAGGACACACGTAAGTTTTTTCTCATTCTCAGTGTGTGGACAGACCATGCCTCATGTGGAAGCTCAGAACTTCCAGAATTCACTCACTGAGCTGCAGAGGCTGCACTAGCACTGATTAATGATTCATTGTAGGTGTAGGGCTTTAATGGCGATTATCAGCAAAAACCTACATTTGGGACAGATAGGTAATGTTTATGTATATCTTACATAAACTATGGTCCCTTGAACTTATTAAAGATACAATTCTGTCCTGTATGGAATATGTCACATACATTTTCAATTTTTTCTCTCTTTTCTTTACACTGCAACTTAACTGGACATTCACATTTGCCACGGATGTTACCCCACCAAATTATAACTGAAAACATAAAACAATGCCATTTTCAAAATGGCAAAAGACAGATTTAGATCTGTCAACTGCACAAATTGTTGTAGGAGTGAAGACGTTTCGTTGCTTATCCAAGCCGCTTCTTCAGTTCTGGTCAGATTACTGGTGGCCACTGCCTTATATCTTATCTGAAGCGAGGGACTAAGTACATTGAAACTGTAAACATCTATTGTCTCCAGTTTCATCTTAAACGACCCTATTCAACCTTTAACGACCCTGCTATTGTTGTCTTTGTTTTGGGTCTGAGGACAGTGTTGTAGTTCGGTGAGAGATTATGTCTCAGGCCCCCATCACTGTTTAAGGAAGGACTGTCTTTCCCAACAAAAATAGCTTCTTTAACTTCCCTCTCAAACCATTCCTTTTCTCTGGCTAAGACAAACTGACACCGGACCAAATCTGCAAGCTGCTGGAAAATTGTTTAAATACCACATATTTCCAGTTTAGAGGAAAATTATACAGGCAAATCCTCAGTTGTTAACCGGCCTCTCCTATTGTGGCAAATTTATACATGAAATAATTTGAACAGGATGCATTGGCCTCATTGGCACTCCACCCACACATTGGTATCGATACGTGGATGACAAGTGGACTAAGATCAAAATTCAAGATCTGGACCTCATTATTGCACATATTACTGCATAAGAAGGCCAGTTTGTTCCACAGCATTAACTATTGGAGAGGAACGGTGTCTCCAGGTAGAAGTATGGATCAGGACGACCGAGGACGACTGAGGAATTACAGAGACATCATTTGAAAAACATATGCAAAACTTACATTTCCAACACCACTCACAGTAAACTGGGTTTACTGTGGCGTATTTCGTCGAAACTCAGCCAAACATGCGCCAGGGTTTATCTCCACCAGTCCAAGCGCGCCCCCGCTGCAGATGCGCTCAGTGAGACGCGCGCTCACACACTGCTCTCGTTGTTTATGCGCGCAACTCCCCTGTCACATGACCGACACTTCGCATTCTACTCTGCATACACGCAGCTCCAGCCGACACAGAAGCACTCACTCACCCCGAGATAGGAGCGCGTCTTCGGGCTGACACCGAGGGGACAAGTCAGGGGACAGCGGGACACAGCGGGACACACCGGGACTCAGCGGCATTGGACTTCGGATGCACTGCACAGACTCAGATCAGATTAGCGGAACAGGCTCTTTACTGAATCGTTAAACTCTTTCAAGCGACACTTCTGCAGAGACATTTAAGTTCTCATCAGTTTTGAGTAAGTACTTTTACATTCAAATCTTGCAACAGTGCGCAGCTTGTAGGCCAGCTTACTTTTATCATACACGTGACATCCAGGAATATGTAAAAGTCCCCAGTCAGCTGTTTCAGAGATGTGTTAGGAAGTCAGATGGTCAAGTCAAATACTGCACTGTCATCAGGATTTTGGAGAGATGTGGCTGCTGAGACAATGCCACATGGTAAAGGTCCTATATTATGCAATCTGACTCCTGAGCTTTTAGTCATATTGGAATGTTGTTACCTCCCGCACAACATACCTGGAGTTGTGTTTTGTTTCACTCACATATGTTTGAGTAATCCTGCATTATTACCCAGTCTACATCCCCAAAGCTTAAAATGATCTGTTCAACCATGTGATGTCACTAAGAGGTAGCCTAGTTTTAAATGTTTCTCTGTCAGTTAACTATTGGCAAATTATTGGATTCGCTAATTATTTAAACAAGTAACTTTGGAGATGCCGGGCCTCTCACATGCTCTTAACCATCCACACATGTACACCTGTGACGGGGGTAGACATGCGACAGGAGGAGTAAAGTAAAGCTGCAGTCATTTAACAAGCTGCGCAGTGCTTCAAATTCCTTTTTCTAAACCTGCGTCCTGTGTTCCAATCTCTGATCAGAGCCTTTTGATGCTCTACCTGTGTCGGAAAAGGTATCCTCGAGGTGCTCTGGTGCCCCTCATCTAACCAAAACATGGCCAATAGGTTATACTCCTCCAGCTAGGTACTCCTGAGCAGCATCTGTCCCTGATGGTTCCTTTCTATGAGGTATGATACAATTGCCACAGCCATCTTGTGATTGTGGGAGTAGAAAAATTCTAAAATAGAAAATAATGTACACTATCAGTCAAAACTTTGGACAGACCTTATGCTTTTTTCTTTATTTCCATGATTATTTACGTCCTAGACTCTCACTGAAGGCTTCAAAACTCTGAATAAACATGTGTGGAATGTAGTAAACAAAAGATAAACTCAAAATAACTATCAACTTGTTTTAGATTTAAAAAAATAGCCACTCTTTGTTTTGACCACTGTTTTGCATTGTTGGCATTTCTTGATCCAGATAAGGCACAGCTGTAAAGTGAAAAGCATTTCATGAGACTGCATCAAGAAACTAATTGAAAGAAGGCCATATTTAGTTATGTAACTTTTTTTCTTTGCTACACAATTCCCTATATCTTGCATCATACATTTGATATCTACTGTGTTTATATAAAATGTAGAATGTAGTAGACTTACAGAAAAATACACTGAAAAAAAGCAACACAAAATGGACATTTTCAGCAGGGTTGTGATAAATGCAAGCATTCATGGATCTTTTTAGAAACTGAAAACTATTGGCCAATGCGAGCTAGCTTGTGAGTGTAATGTTATTTGAGAGGGACTTATTTAACTGCAAAATCAGCTCATAAGTTGTAGTTACAGATAAATCAGTTCTTTATGGTCAGTATAGTCAGCCGTGTTAAAATAAAGCTCAGAATAAAGTCTAACTTAAGTAACAGAGCTTCAGACAGAGCAGTACAGACAGTTAGCCTCACCTCCCAGGGCATGTTGATGACATCAGCTGCAAAATATCAATTAGTTTGCATGAGTCCTTGAGTAGAATTACACAGTCAGAGCATGGCTGCTGTTGTTTACTACAGGTTACCATCAATCTGAGTTTTCTTATACCGCATTAGCTAAAGAAACATGTTGCTTGTGCTATCTTCTGCTATGGATCAAACCTGGACGACTGAGGGATTACACAGATAGTTTACACCTCATTGGTTCCTCCCTGTGTCCAGCAGGTGGTGTCATGTCTGTGCAGAGGCTGGAGCAGTTCAGAGAGCGCATCCGCCAAGAGCTGGACCGAACTGTGGACTTCTGGGTCAAGCACTCCCATGATCCTGAACACGGGTACACTCACTCCCATGATTCTGAACACGGGTACACTCACTCCCATGATTCTGAACACTGGTACACACACTCCCATGATCCTGAACACGGGTACACTCACTCCCATGATCCTGTACACAGGTCCACTCACTCCCATGATCCTGAACACTGGTACACTCACTCCTATGATTCTGAACACGGGTACACAGACTCCCATGATTCTGAACACGGGTACACTCACTCCCATGATCCTGTACACAGGTCTACTCACTCCCGTGATCCTGAACACGGGTACACACACTCCCATGATCCTGTACACAGGTCCACTCACTCCCGTGATCCTGAAAATGGGTACACACACTCCCATGATCCTGAACACGGGTACACTCACTCCCATGATCCTGTACACAGGTCCACTCACTCCCATGATCCTGAACACGGGTACACATACTACCATGATCCTGAACACAGGTACAAACACTCTCATGATCCTGTACACAGGTCCACTCACTCCTGTGATCCTGAACACGGGTACACACACTCCCATGATCCTGAACACGGGTACACTCATTCCCATGATTCTGAACACGGGTACACAGACTCCCATGATTCTGAACACGGGTACACAGACTCCCATGATTCTGAACACGGGTACACTCACTCCCATGATCCTGTACACAGGTCCACTCACTCCCATGATCCTGAACACGGGTACACATACTACCATGATCCTGAACACAGGTACAAACACTCTCATGATCCTGTACACAGGTCCACTCACTCCTGTGATCCTGAACACGGGTACACACACTCCCATGATCCTGAACACGGGTACACTCATTCCCATGATTCTGAACACGGGTACACAGACTCCCATGATTCTGAACACGGGTACACTCACTCCCATGATCCTGTACACAGGTCCACTCACTCCCATGATCCTGAACACGGGTACACATACTACCATGATCCTGAACACAGGTACAAACACTCTCATGATCCTGTACACAGGTCCACTCACTCCCGTGATCCTGAACACGGGTACACACACTCCCATGATCCTGAACACGGGTACACTCACTCCCATGATTCTGAACACGGGTACACTCACTCCCATGATCCTGTACACAGGTCCATTCACTCCCATGATCCTGAATACGGGTACACACACTCCCATGATCCTGAACACAGGTACACACACTCCCATCATCCTGAACACGGGTACACACACCCATGATTCTGAACACGGATACTCACACTCTCATGATCCTGAACACGAGTACACACACTCCCATGATCTTGAACAGGAGTACACACACTCCCATGATCTTGAACAGGAGTACACACACTCCCATGATCTTGAACAGGAGTACACACACTCCCATGATCCTGAACATGGGTACACACACTCCCATGATCCTGAACATGGGTACACACACTCCCATGATCCTGAACATGGGTACACTCCACATTCTCCTCCACCTGTCTCTTTTTGTCTCCACCTTTCCCTCTGTCTCTCTCCACCTCTCTCAGGAAGCAGCTCCATTGAGTAGCAATGTAAACCAAACAGGAGTGGATTAAACTGTTTACTACCACTACTCATAAATATATTCAGCTCGCTGTGGTGTCAGTACTTTACTTGGTACACCATGTAACTTTCCTGGTGAAAGGTCCGCCACCTTCTTGTCTCTATGCATGGAGATTTTATTGCTTTGCTTGTAATTGTACCACAGTATGGCATTAAAGGTCCTGTACCTGATTTTTTCCCATTTATCTGAGCAAAAGTTGTCTTACCCCAGTACAGATATATATTAGCTCTTGAGGTCAAAATAAGTACACTGCAGGACTTTGTTGTCTGAGAATCAGGAAGCCTGCTAGTTGTTGTTAGCTGTACCATGACACTATTTCACTATGGTCTCGGAGAGTTGTGAAAACACATATACATTAATTGCAGTGAATACTTAGGATGCTTAAGGTATGTGAGGAATAACTGTAAACTGTGAACCGTTTAATATGAACTAGTTCTTATTTCCATGTTTATAAGACAGTAAAAATCAGGTACCTATCTAGTAGGTGGAGGACCCTTCATTAGAACAGTTACATAGTCCACCTTTATTTATTTATTTTTGTCTTAATGTTATACTTGTGGATAGACTGGTGTTAGTTGAGATTTAATGACAGTTCTGACCATGCAGTCTACACATGTGCAGAAACGTATGTTTTTAGCTTTCATTTTCACTGAGAACTACTGGATTTGCTGTCTGATGGTCTCTATTAGCTGTAGAGGGGAGTGAAACGCTTGGCTATTGTCAACATGGGGCTAAAAGAGAGGAGTCAGTCTAGTCTTTCACTGTGGGAAATGGGCCTGGGGCTCTTCAGTGGGAGAGGTCTCACCAAACTGGATTGTAAACATGGGGATGTGGAAAGATAATACTCATTTTCTTAACATGAAATACTATGCAAATTCTATTTTTATTAAATTTTATAACAGTGTTCCCTCATCATAGCTTACTCAAAGTGTTATTTTGAGTGATTTGTGTATGTTTGAGAAATCCTGCTTTGTCCTGCATTTGAGGCTTAAGTACTCCTGTCTCCCCTGTCGCCCTTGCTCAGCTCACTGCTTTGTATTTTTTATCGTCTTAAAAAAGTGGAAAAACGGAACTAGATCATTTTAAAAGGTTTGCAGTGGTCCAGAGTTATTCCTCACTGACCTTATGCATTCTGAGCATCCTAACCCGGGAGAACCCACAGGATCAAATTTGACCGCAGTTAATTGCTGCTACCCAAAATGAACAAACAAAAAAAAAAGTCAAATTTAACTTCAAAAGCCCAGAGTGCCACTTCTGGCCCCTGCATAGAGACACCTAGTAGCTGAGTATTGGACTAAAATGAGCCAGAGTGGTAGTGACAAGGTGGCTGACCACATGCGGTTTTGTTGAGCTGGAAAACTTCCCAAACAAAGTGGTCTTCTCAGCAAACCAGCGGTTGGTAAAATTGTGTGTTGTTTTTTTTTGCTAATCTTTTTAGTAATAGCTTGCAGAATGTCTAGAAGTACATTTTATATTCTTTTTGGATAAATTATATTCTTTAAGGGCCAAATTTGGCCCTGATTCTAAATTAGGGAATATATAGTTAAAATTGAAAAAGTGGATATTTCAGTGTTCAGTGAACCTATAGCAGTCATTTAATGCATTGTTCATAATTTTTCAAAGAAGAAAAGGCTTCTTGGGTTCTCCAGGGCTAATTATTCACCACAATGAGCTTATAAGTGCCACTCAGTGTATGGATTCACTTTGTCTATGTGTGTGTGTATGTGCAGTGGTTTCTTCACGTGTCTGAGCAGAGATGGCCGGGTGTATGATGAGCTCAAGTACGTGTGGCTCCAGGGTCGGCAGGTAGGTAACACTGCCCAAGTATACCCTGTCACGGCCTGTATCTGGGCTGTGTGACTGATGCAGTGCCCCTCAGGTCTGGATGTACTGTCGCTTGTACCGGACTGTACCACGCTTTCACACGGAGGAGATCCTGGAGGCTGCCAAAGCAGGTGAGGGACAATCTAAAATTACCTTGTGTTTAATCTGTTGTAAATCATTTTAAAAGTAAGCTACTATAAGATAAATGAATCTACATAGCAATTTTGATTTAAAGGTGGACTTCATAACTTTCTATAACTTTTTGAGTATACCACCTATCTATTGCCATAACATCTATTGAGATGTGGCTTTGCCCAGAGTGTTCCACAGTATGGCATTGATATGCCATGATCTAGGTCCATTAAGTCTAGCCTGTAGGAACATAAGGCAGGTCAGATTAGAGCAATAAAAAATGTAATTTCATAAATGCAGGAAACATTAAGTGGCATACTGTGGAACATTCCAGGCAAAGCACTGACTATATATTAGAGGTGGGACCAATTTATTGTTTTGCAAGTCTGAAGTAAGTCTCAAGTTCTTGTTCATGTGCTCAGGTTCATAGGTGAGCAGTACTCAGTTACATTTACTCAGTTACGGCAAACAACAAAGTTAAATCTGTCAACTGGACAAATCTTGTAGGAGTGAAGACGTTTCGCTGCTCATCCAAGGCGCTTCTTCAGTTCTAGTCAGAATGCTGGTGGCCACTGCCTTTAAATCTATCTGAGGGGAGGAGCTAACCACACTGAAACTGTAAACAGCTAAATAGCTAAACTGCTATTGTCTCCAGTTTTAGCTGCGACTAACCTATTCAGCCCTTAACGACCCTGCTGTTGTTCTCATTGTTCTGGGTCTGAGGATGGTGTTATAGATGGGGGAGAGATTTCTGTTTCTGTCCATTTCTGTTTAAGGAAGGATTCTCTTTCCTAACAAAACTAGCTTCTTTAACTCCCCTTTCAAACCATTTCTTTTCTCTGGCTAAGATCTGAACTTCACTATCTTAAAAGGAGTGGTGTGTGGCTTTGAGATGGAGATGCACGGCAGACTGGGGTCCAGAGGAACTCTCACGCCGGTGTTGGTACATCCTCTTATAGAGTAGCTGTTTAGTTTCTCCAATGTAAAGCTCACTGCACTCTTCACTACACTGAATGGAATAGACTACATTACTTTGTTTATGGCTCGGGGTTTTGTCCTTAGGGTGAATCAGTTTTTACCTTAAAGTGTTTGTGGGTTTGAAAAAGACAGGAATCTCATACTGTCTGAAGATTCTCTGAAGTTTTTCAGACACACCCGCTGTGTAAGGAAACATAACACCTTTCCTTCTAGGTTCAGATTCCCTGTTGTCCTGTTTTTTAGTTCTCTTCGATCTATTGAAGGCCCATTTTGGATATCCACAAGCAGAGAGGGCTTTCTCCACATGTTGCTCCTCCTTTACTTTTCCCTCTGTGTTTGTAGGCACCATTTGAGCTCTGGTTCACCCTAAGGACAAAACCCCGAGCCATAAACAAAGCCACAAACTATCAGCCCCTCCAACCAGCATTCACACACATGCCATATTCATACTAGACAATGTAGGTTAAGTGTCTTGCCTACAAACATAACAGTTTTTGCTACTGGTGCCCCCTGTGGCACTTGGTAGTCCCACTGGTCTCCTATCCAAGTATAAAGAAGGCTGAGCCCTGTTTAGCTTCTGAGATTTGATAACATCAGGCTTTGGCATGCCGGTATGGAAGACTACTAGTTTTCCCAAATACTTTTTTTACTCTTATTTTTTCTTGGCCCACTATGTTTACTTCTACTTGAGTATCGATATTATTTTGAAGTGACGATACTCTTACGCGTATAATTTTTGGCTATTATACTTTAGGTAAGTCCAAAGTCCTATGCTTTGAGTTCAAGTCTCTATACCAAATTACTGAATACTGCTCCTACTTTTTACAACTGACATGTTTTTGTGTATCTGGTGCTTCTCAAACTCTTGGTCATGAATAGAGAAATGGGAGGGACCTTCTCCACTTTGTTCTGTAAAATGAAGCACTGAAACTACAACTTACCATGTGGTGTTCAGAGAGATCACCTCCTCTCAAAGCCCGGGGTTCAAGTCCAAGTCAAATCCCAGATCTTAGTTCATTTTAATGAAAGCAAGTCTTAAAGTTGATCTAATTGAACAGTATTTTTTTTTTATGTGAATATCATCTAGCACTTAGTGATTCCATCCTTGCTCCTTGTTGTTGTGTCTTTGTGTTCATGGTGGTTTTATCTAGAAAATTGCACTCTAAATGAGTCTTGTACTCCCCTGAGGTTTGAACATCATAAAGTAGCCATGCAGAGGTGGGCAGCTTTTAGAAGTTTGTACTTTAAAGGTCCTACATTATGTGAAATTGACTCTTGTGAGCTTTAAGCCATGTTAGAATGTGGCTACCTACTCAAAAACATACCCGGAGTTTGTTTTGTTTGTGTTTTGAATCATTCATGCGTTTAAGTAACTTTTTATTATTATATAGTTTGCCTACATCCCCAAAGGTCAAAATGCACTGTTCCACCTTGTGATGTCACAAAGCAGTAGTTTTCAAGTTAATAGCTCCTTTTACCTTTTGTTCAATAGAGTTTAGCAAGGCCGAAATTATCCCAATGATTCTAGTGAAGGTGTATGGAGTTTAAAAACACAGTTGCGCACTTCCCGTATTACCACATGACATTACAAGGTGGAACCGAGTGTTTGCCATTGTTTACCAGAGAAGAACTAGACATGTGAATGAAACAAAACACAGCTCCAGGTATGTTTTTGATGAGGGAATATTATAGCATACATCAGAAAATAGCTAAAACATTTCAGTCAAACACATTCACATCCAAACAATACTTACCTGGTTCACCACAGGGTCTAGAAACAAACATTTAATTTAAGTCATCTTGTGTTTAATACATTTGTTAAGGGACTAAATCATTGATGTATCTCCTAGAGTTACACAGTTAAGTTAAAGTACACAGACATCTCCTAACGTTAACACTGACCTAAGACTTACCTGTAGAGACAATGGACTTACCTGATTAAGTTTAAAAGCTGTCTGTTTGGGCTCATTGGGGGTAGATTTCAGTGTAGTTGTGTGCATGTGGTTGTTGTGCTAGATTTAGTTTTAAGTTTTATATTTTCTGTTTAGTTGTGTCAACAGTTTATGTTGTTTTCTTATTTTGCATTTCAACCAAAGTCATCTTTTAATGCATTTTGTCAGATTTTGTTGTCCATCTGCCTCCTATTTTGACCAACTTCCCCACAATCTATACTGTACTGCACTTGTGTTGCAGGTGGAGCATTCCTCAGAAAGCATGCTCGTGTGGGGGGCAGCAGTGGTCTGTGGAAGTGTGCCTTCTGTCTGACCAGAGATGGGAGAGCTGTGAAGATCCAGAGAACCATTTTCAGCGAATGCTTCTATGTCTTGGGCCTGGATGAACTGAGCAGGGTCACAGGAGACAGGGACATGCAGGTGTGTGTTGATGTTCAAGGGTTAATCTGTAGCTCACCATCCGAGAATGAGAACCTGGCCAATTCCCCTTTATATCACAAAATCAAATCTCATTCCTGATGTGGCATTGCCTCGATGATCAGTACTTTGCTATTTGATAATTGTAAACATTCATAGAGCAGCTTCATGTTGCAGTTTGCTATAGTACTATAGTACAGCACCTTTGGCCCACACTCACTGCTCTCTGCAGGTTGAGGCTGAGCAGATGATGGAGAAGGTGGTGCACTGGGTGCAGGAGGACCCCTCAGGCCTGGGTCGCCCTCAACTCCCTGGGGACACTCCGTCCAGCAGCATGGCCGTGCCCATGATGCTGTTGTGTCTGGTGCAGCAGCTGAGCGAGGGCCGGGGCCCCCCGACGGCCCTCAAGTACCAGAGAGTGGGCCAATGGTGTGTGCAGCAGATATTAATGCATCTACAGGTAGGTCATACAACATGTCCAGGTCCAACATACAACATGTGCAGGTACAACTTACAACATGCAGTCGTCCAACATACAACGTAGAACATGTGGAGGTGCAACATTTGCAAATCCAACATATAACATGTGCAGGCCCAACATACAACATGTATAGATCCAACATACAACATGTGCAGGCCCAACATACAACATGTATTGATCCAACATACAACATGTGCAGGCCCAACATACAACATGTATAGATCCAACATACAACATGTGCAGGCCCAACATACAACATGTATAGATCCAACATACAACATGTGCAGGCCCAACATACAACATGTATAGATCCAACATACAACATGTGCAGATCCAAACATTCAAGTAGTAAAACCTTGTGGTTTGTGAGCCTTGCCTGTGTGAGTAGAGGTGTTCACAGAGACTGCTGGCCCAGAAAGACAAAGACCACGGCAGACTGACATGGAGGTTTACTGGGATCATCCATGGAGGTCCAAGCAAGGTCTTATTATTGGTTATACCTGACGGAGGGGGAAGGGAACTGGACTCAGAGCTTGAGCGAAGAAAAAAAAATGTGTTTAGTGCCATCTACAGGAGAAGTATAAACCAAAGGCATTAGACTGGTTCTCATATTCTTTAGAGTTCTAAAGAACTCTTTGGTATGGAAATGTTTCTTGCATATTTTGGGCATGAAGAGAATGAACTAGTATTCATTTGTTCTGTGCCATTGTCATGATTTCCAGAGAGGAGGGATGGCCGTGCTGGAGAACGTGTCTGTGGATGGGGCCGAGCTGCAGGGCTGTCAAGGCCGACTGCAGAATCCAGGTGAGCTCCCTCCAGGGGCCCGCTCCAAGTGAGTTCCCTCTAGGGGCCCGCTCCAGGTCACAACAATTAATAGACTTAAAAAAAGTATTCATAGTAATATTTTGATAATTGTAATCACTCTCTGGACTGTACAGACTCTAAAATACAAATATATCTTCTATAACACAGTGGCATTATTAAAGAGGAGGTATTATGCAAAATCAACTTTTTTTCACTACCATGTTGTAATGTTGTTCCCTCATAAAAAAATACAAAAAAATGCCTGAAGAAGTTTTATGTTATCTATAGATTTTATAGGTTTTATATAGATATCCATTAGATGTTTTATTCAAACCCCCTTGTTTTGGTAAATATAGCATTTTCAAAATAATAAAATGTAACATGGTGATCTGAATACAGTTTAAACCAGACACATATGCTTTTTTCTCACTGTCTGAGATTAAATCAGACTCAATTTTTCTTGTTTTAGGTCAGGCCAGAATAATGGGAGAAGTATTTTTTTAGACAATCTTTCATTACTTTCTTCAAAGTCAGATGTTTACATACATTTCATTAGTATGTGGTATCATTTCCTGTATGACTTGGGTAAAGAGTTTTGGATATTGTTGCTCAGGTTGTCCATTTGGAAGACCCATCTGTGCCCAAGCTTTAACTCCAAAAATGAAGGCCTTTGTCCCTGTGCATTTGCAAACTGTAATCTGGCTTTTTTATGTTTCTTTTGGAGTAATGGCTTCTTCCTGCAGAGTGGCCTTTCAGCCCATGTCAATAAACACTCGTACTCGTTTCACTGTGGATAATGACACACTCTTACCAGCTTCAGCAGCATCTTCAGTCACAAGGTTCACAAGGTCTTTTGCTTTTGCTCATGGGTTGATATGTACAAACCAAAGCACGTTCATCTCTGGGACACAGAGCCCGTCTCTTTCCTGAGCGGTGTGATGGCTGGACATTCCCATGGTGTTTATACTTGATTATAATTCTTTGAACAGATGAATGTGGCACCTTCAGGCATCTGGAAATTGCATTTAAGGGTGAACCAGACTTAAGCAAGTCCACAATTCTCTTCCTGATATCTTGGCTTTATTTTGACTTTCCCATGATGCTACACAAAGAAAGGTAAATGGTCACATTTTATATAGCGTTTTTCCAACTTCAAAGTACTCTAAGCACTTTACATCAAGGAACCATCATCCATTCACACACACATTCAAACACCAGTGTACACAGACACTGGGGTTGGTGTGGGTTAAGTGTCTTGCCCAAGGAGACAACAACAGTATTCATCTGTGGGAGCTGGAATTGCACCAATTAAAATGCCAAAAAGTACTATTTATTTCAGATTTTTAATCAGTTGATAATGTGTTTAAAAGTCTGTACTTGTCGTAACCAGCGTGGCGTAAGCACCAAGGGTGCAGACTCACGAAGGTTTAACAATGTCTTTATTCAAACACGTGATAACAAAGGTAATAGTTCAAAACTTAGTTCGTAGTCCTAACAAGTCGTGAATCAAAATCCATAGGAGCTGGGGAGCGTAGATGCGGGACCGTGGACGTGGAGAGACAGAGGTGCACGACGAACAAGACGACACAAGACCATACCAGAGCTGAGGTGCAGGGACAGGGGAGATCCGGAGCTGGTTCTCGGCGGATTCCTGGAGAAGGGCAGAAAAGTTCCAATAAGCACGAGCATACAGCGATCAAAAAGAAGTGTAAAGCCAAGAGCATATTCACGTGGAGTACGCGGACGTTCCGGCGCCGAGTGACTCGTCCAGACCCCTCTTATCTGCGGCAGGTGGTGTTGATTGCGTTGATGGAAGGCAGGTGCGCGCGGGAGGAGTCAGGATTCCGCCCAGCTCCGGAGACAGACAGGTGAGGGAGGGGGGAGACGAGGGTGCAGGGAGAGCAGGACAGGGATCATGACAGTACTATATAAATGATAATTTGCCTTGTTGACTAATCAAAAAATCGCTGGCTAATTCCAAAATAATGTGTGCTCAGGACATGCTCTAGAGGCTGGCTGGTTCCTGCTGCAGTACACCTCACAGTGGGGGCTCCAGGACCTCCAGGACACGGCCATCAGAAGCTTCATTGAGGGGCCCTTCCACAGCGGCTGGGACCCGGACCATGGGGGCCTGTTCTACTTCAGGGACGTGGACGGTCACTGCCCCACACAGGTGAGAGAGGGGGAAGGGGCTAGGGGCTCACGATGAACTCATTTGGAGCTTTCTAACATGTTAAAATGTTGTTCCCTCATCAAAAGCATACCTGAAGAGGTTTGAGATGTCATCCATGCATGTTTGAGTAATGTAGCAATCTCTCACAGGCCCTATTTGAACCCTCCTTACGGTTAGCAGTAGGATTCTATCCAAAGTTCACAAGCCTGCATCACCATGTATATGCCATAAATATACAAGAGCCTGATACAAGACCAACACTGATTGTAATGTTATAGTTCTGAAGGGACAAGGGGCAGCATGGAGAGCAAAGGGAGGGCTGTGTCAGAGAGTCAAAAACAAAACAGAAACTTATTAAGCATTTTGGTGAATATAGCATTCTCTGTCTTCTTTCCTCTGTCACCCTCCCCCTCTGTCTCTTTCTCTCCCTCTCCCTCTCTTCCTCCCTATCCCTCTCTCTTCTCCCCCCTCCTTCCCGTTCTCTCTCTCTCCATACAGTTGGAGTGGAGTATGAAATTGTGGTGGCCGCACTGTGAGGCCCTGGTGGCCTTCCTTATGGCATATGCACACACCCGGCGCCCGGAGCTGCTGGAGTGCTTCTCCCAGGTCTATGACTACACCTTTAAACATGTGAGTCTGCTTCTTCTCTTAGGGCCTGTGCACACTTGATCCTATTAAACCAAATTAATTATTCATTAATGGATGCATTTCCTGCTCACTTTTATTTGTTTGTGGAGACGTAAACACCAATCCGAACCAGATCTGCACCAAACACACATCTGGTTCATTTGAAATCAGAGGTCTCAGTGCAGTACACCTCCAGCCTCACAACTCTGCTAGAGCGCACCCAAGTGCACAAAAACTAAACTAAAGATTTACGTGGAAAATAACATAAAAACACAAATATAAGGCTGCACCTAACAAAAGCATGTGTGGAAAATTAGACCAATGAGCTCAAAAGCACTCCAAAGTCCTCCAGAGCAATAAGTGTAAACACACCCCTTACACTGGCTGAGTCTGTGGTAGAGCATTTTGGGTCTGTGGCTGCACCTTTAAACATGTGAGTTCTTTTTTACACTCAGTCTGGGACTACACTTTTAAACATGTGAGCCCTCTCATACACTGGGTCTACATAGTACTACGTGATATCCTGCATGATTGCCATTACAGCCAGGTATTTCTAATACAGGGGTAACAGTGGCTCAGTGAACCTGAAACTGTAATTGTGAAGAAGTGATTGCAGACCAGGTAGAGAGTTGAAAGACATTTTATCTGATATCAGAGGGGGAAGTACAGACAGCAGGCACATGCGTTACATTACAAAGGAGCCTCCAGTACTTATACTCTGAGAAAGGTACAATCTATAGAAGGCTGGTCCTATAAGGACTTAAATTAATTTTACACACTGGTCACAAATAGGTAGGCCGTTAACTGTTACCAAAAGGTCACTGTCACTGAAAGAATGCCCGCAGTTGCTGAAAAGATGGATTGCAAAACCTCTTGTCACATAAGTAACAGGTGGCAGGAAGGACATCTTAAAATAAGAATGTATAGCAATCCTCAGCATTTTAGACACACAGTATTCAATACAAGATTTTAAAGTAAAGGAATAAAACAAAAATCATGCTTTCAAAAGCCTTTACCCATCTTGCCTAATGTGAACGTGGTGTGTGCATGAGTGATTGGTGTGGCATGTTTTCAAGCCGGTATAAGCGCATTGCAAGAGTAACCATAATTATTATTATAATAAACAATTTGTTCATTATAAATCAAGTCTTTGTTTTAGCTTTATTAAGTGTAATTATAGTGCATTATATGTGGTGAATAGAAGTGCTTTGTTTGTTCTGTCTGGTGCAGTTCCCAGACGCTCAGAGTGGAGAGTGGTTTGGGTACCTCACTCAGGAGGGCAAGGTGGTTCTGGACTTTAAAGGAGGACCCTTTAAAGGTGAGGAGCACCCCCTGAGTTTACTCTGAACCTCCTAAAGCATATGAACAATGTGAGCTCTCTGTGTATGTGCTGCAGGGTTCTTCCATGTGCCACGCTGTCTCCTCATGTGCGAGAACATGTTGGACCAGATCCTGGGTCGAGACCAGGACCAGGTCCCAGACCAGGACCAAGTGAAGAGCCAGAACTAAGATCAGGACTAAGGTCAGAACCAGGCCTAAGACCAGGACTAAGATCAGAACAAGACCTAAGACCAGGACTAAGATCAGAACCAGACCTAAGACCAGGACTAAAATCAGAACTAGGACTAAGATCAGAACCAGGACTAAGACCAGGACTAAGATCAGAACCAGACCTAAGACCAGGACTAAGATCAGAACGAGATCTGCTCTCTCTTTTATAATGGCCAACATTACATGATATTTTATATAATTAAATAATGATTATAATGTTATGTAAATAAATAAAAGAATGACCAGCAATCTTTCGCTAACTGATGATATGATACTTTGTAGTACTGTTTATATTTGGTCTATATTGTTGTGATATGATTCTAGTTCTGTTGTGTAGTAAAAACATTTGCAATTAATGTTAATAATTTTAACTGTAATTCTGACTTGACACTGTACACAAATATACAGTGATATTATAACATTGTGAGTGAGAGCTTATGAGTCTAAACAGGACAAAAAGAGATTTTTTACACATATGGACAATTTGTAAAAAATGGACCTTTATATTAGAACAACACCCTACCCCCGTCTTCCCCTTCTCCTCTCCTTCCTCCTCTCTCTCTGCCACCTCGCTCCCCCTCTATACTCCTTCTCCTCCTCCTCTGCTACCCTCTTCTTCTTTCTGTCTTTCTCTCACTGTCTCCTCCTCTCTCCCTTCTCTTGTCTCCTCTCCCTTACTCATCCTCTCCCTTTCTCCTCTTCTTGAACTCCTCTCTCCATCTCCTCTCTTAATTGTCTGCTCTCTTTCTCTCATCTTTCCTCACCCTCCTCTCTCTCTCTCTGCTTTTCTTTTCACCCCCACCCTCTCCTCTTATACTCCTCTTTCCCCCCTCTTCTCCTCAGGTCACTGGGTCACTCCTATCTCCCGACTTATCTACAGATGTGATAGGGGCCACATCTTGTAGAAGAGCGTGTTAAATCTAATCTGCGAGTCCTTGTCCCACATCAGCCGAATCAGGCTTGGGATCCACAGGCCTGACCGGAGACTCGGGATCTGTTTGTGCTCATCTGTTCGAAACACAACATGCTGCTTACATGTGTGATAGACTGATAAACACGGTACAGTACAGTGGAAACAACACTATGTGGCTGTGTTTATATCTGACAGATTGGATTATTTTAACGAATATTGTGTAGTGTGCATAATCAACTTTTCAAACCCTTTAAACATGTTGTAGTAGTCTCCCATATTATTTACCCTTTCGAAGTTGTATTTAGTGTGATTCGTGCATGTTTGAGGAATCTTTATTTTCCTGTAGACATCATTGCTTTGTACTTTGTTCTTCGATTTTATTTTCTTAACTTGTGATACATGCAGGATTCGGCAGCATCACATAGCCATTTTGGTACAAATGAAAAAATATCTTTGCTTGCTAATTTGGCACACACTGTTATGATAATGTTTACGGCAAAGCACTTTAAAGAGGCAAGGCAAAACTTTCCAACTTTTTAAATTTTAGATCACTATTGGGAAATATAATATAATGATCCACAGGCGTCATAGATTACAACTATATAGCAGACCAAGCACAATACGTCTGCAGTACTTGTTGTAAGCACTTCTCTTTTCTCTAGATTTTGACCTGTAGTGAAGTTTACTTGTTACCTGACCATCCCGCAGACAACAGTTTTATTTCTGCTCATTCACTGCTTGGCCAAAAAAAAGTCGCCACCAAAAAATGGTCACACACTCTAATATTTGGTTGGACTGCCTTTAACTTTGATTATGACATGCATTCGCTGTGGCATAAACGTCTGCAATGTCACAAGATCTATTTCTATTCAGTGTTGCATAAATTTTTCACCAAAATCTTGCATTGACCGCTGCACAAAGCGTTCTCCAGCACATCCCAAAGATTCTCAATGGGGTTAAGGTCTGGACTCTGTGGTGGCCAATCCATGTGTGAAAACGATGTCTCATGCTCCCTGAACCACTCTTTCACAATTTGAACCCGATGAATCCTGGCATTGTCATCTTGGAATATGCCTGTGCCATCAGGGAAGAAAAAATCCATTGATGGAATAACCTGGTCATTCAGTATATTCAGGTGTAAGCTGACCTCATTTTTTTGAGCACATACTGTTGCTGAACTTAGACCTGACCAACTGAAGCAACTCCAACGTCTTTGCTTAGTTAAATCCAGATGCAGCCTTTTTTTTGGCCAGGCATTTATTCATGTTATTCATTTAAACCCTAAAAATGCCTCTTTCCGGCGGTGACAGTACTCGATTGGTTGGTTGTGTTTGTCCAGTGATCCAAAGTTGACTCCAGCTCGAACAGAAGAATGCTGTTTTTGTGTCCTTGGGCAAGACGCTTAAGCTCCTATGAATGTATTATGAATTGTGTGTGTGAATGGCTCCTTGATGTAAAGTATTGTGAGGTCCTTGAAGGTGGAGGAGAGCTCTATAAATGTGACCCTTTACCAAAATGTTGGTATCTGAATATGATGTTCCTTTGCTTATAGCTCGTTCCCACTTATAATGAGACTGGATCAAACATGGGGCCAAAACTCTCACAAGTCTCATTTTAGTCAGGCATTTTAAAGCCCCCTAAGATTATTTAAAGCCTCTGTATCTGATTTTTAACTAGACTTTTAAGTTTTAAACAGTTTGCAGTGGTCCAAAGTTATTCCTCAGTTTCTGCATTCTGAGCATCCTAATTATTCACCATTTCAAGCTGCTGTATATATATATATATATATATATATATATATATATATATATATATATATATAGAGAGAGAGAGAGAGAGATCACTCAGATGAATATACAGACTATAAGTGACTTAAAATATGTCCCATTCTTCATGTCTGATGTGACGTTTGCGTTTATCAGAGGACACTATCAGAATGTGCTGTGAGGGAGGACTTTTAGACCTGATGATAGGTTGATAGATGATAGATATTAGTGTATCATCCACACTCTTTGTTCTGAGGAAATGTGCAGGAAATGGCTGAGACGACCCATGATATTGTCTTCATAAAGATGATTATTGCATTGCTTTTACCATGAGAGTTTTATATTATTTCCAGGGAGATAAACAGTTAACACTAGGTTAAGTTACAGGTCGGATCTGACAGTAAGACCTCACAGTAAGAATGTGGAGTTTTCAAGGCACTTTTTTTCGCAAAAAACCCAGAAAGGACTATAGTTTAATGCATGGAACATTTCAGGGAAAGCAATTGCATCTCCATATAGACAAATACCCACCCCACTGGAAAAAGTTACATAGTGCACCTTCAATATGAATGCTTTAGTTTTATGTAGCTCAAAGTCACTTTACAATTTTGTATATTATTAATTTACTCCACACTTGGTGATAGTAAGCGGAACTGTCAATCTGCACCATCAGCCCTCCAACAACCACCAAAACTCACACACCACATTCATACTAGGCAATGTGGGTGAAATGTCTTGCCTAAGAACACAACAACAGTATGCATAAGAGTCACGGCTTCTCCACTGCAACAGCTGGTATTCACAGCGGTTTCCTGTTTAAGTACTAACCAGGCCTAAACCTGCTTAGCTTTTGGCTAAGGCTTTGACAAGCAGGTATGGCAACAGTTATTCCATTTCAGACAATGTATTCCAAGTAGAGCTTATTTGATCCTGCACAGTGCCCCCGCATGGGGAGGCCAGCCTTGCTCGCCATTCGTCCTGCCCAGTCCACTGGGCTTTCTGAGGGGGCATGTGTGTATGCATTCAGCCTGTACACGTGGGGAGTGCATGCCTGCTGCCTGGTCCTGCAGGTGGAGATAGACTGATAGAGCAGTGAGGCCTTGAGCACTGCCCACACACACCACACACACTGCAGAACAGCAGAGTGTACAAGCGAACAAACCAGGGACAACCCAACAAAATGAGGTATCTACAGATGAAGAGTGTGAATCCTGCACAGATTTTAAATCTATAGCTTGTATTTCAAAACCTCCTAAAAACTAGAAATCACTTGTTTTAGTAACAGTAACAGTAGTTATAGTATTTATTCAGTATTAGTACAGTATAATTTATTATTTACTCATTGTAGGACTGAGGACAAACTGGGCCTGACACATGGGCACAGAGACAGCAGAGCCCTAAACCAAATATGAGTCCAATATAAAAAGGAACTCATATGTCCATATGGGACCCTCACTGATATGAAAAATCTCCCATCAGGCGGTAACCAGATTAATACTGATATTGTAGCCAGGTGCTTCTCAGTGGAGATAGACTTTGGTAACTATGCAGCAGTGTGTCCTGACAAAGTATCTGATCCACAGCTCGAGCGTAAAACACAAAAGGACAGTTACAGTGTGAGTGACATCACAGACACAGACAGCCATATCTTATTAATGGGGCCACAGTGGCTCAGTAGAGCATTCATCCACCAACCCGAAGGGTGGAGGTTTGATTCTAGCCTTCACCATTTTCTATCATTGTTCGAGAATGAGTATTATTGGTGGTGGGAGGTCCATGGTGCAGATTGGCAGCCTCATTTTAGTCAGTCTGTTCCAGGGCAGCTGTGGCTACAATAGTAGCTTACCACCACTGAGTGTGGACAAGCCTGACAAGCAATGACAAGCCTGTAAAGCAGATTACACATGTATGTGCATGTATGCAGCTATTCTACTGAGCCCAATTTAAAGCAGCACTGTGTAAGATTCCTGGTGGTGGGCATGCCGCATGCAGGTTTCCATGGAGGTAGACAGTTAATACTTAACAGGAACATTTTGGATGCAGATAAATCAAATTCATGCATTCTTTAAAATATTTCAAGCAAGACCATCTCCATGGAGACATGGAGGTTGTACCGTTCCCAAGAAAAGTTACAAGTCAGGTCCAAGCCTTGGCCTTTAACACTTTAAATGCATTTACAGTGAAAGTGCACAATAAGCACAATTCATCCAGACAGCTACAGTATGCTCCAGCTGCAGCCCTGAGCATCAAAGGTGATCAAAGGTAGGTGTGTGTGTGTGGGGGGGGGGGGGGGGGGGGGGGGGGGGGGGGGGGGGGGGGGGGGGGGGGGTCACTAGCAACCTGTGTCACTATGTGACACAGGTTGCTTTCTTTGCCTTATCTCTGCTCTGAATCCTGATACTTTGTTGTGAGGTACAGGCCTTCTGGTGTTTCCTCATGGCATGTCAGAGGGCTTTAAAGATGCTTACCTGGTTTTTGCCTTCTGTCATGATCCTGCATTTTCCGTCTCCCTGTGTGCTTTCCCCTCCCTCATCTGTCTGAGCCTGGAGTTGGGCGGAGTTCCTGGCTCCTCCCGCGCGCACCTGGAGCGCATCAGGGCAATTACCTCCACCTGCTGCGGAGCGTAAGTGGAGCCAGGACTAGACATTCGGCGCAAGATCGTTGTCGTTCCTGCGTTTCTACATCCTGTTTCGGTGCTGGATCCTACGTGTGTCTTCACCCTGCTTGCTGGACCGTCCCTGCTCCGACCCTGCTTCTACCCTGCTTCCCAGCCCTGGTACTGTCTTGGCTTATCTCTGCACTCCACGTTACTGAACCCTGGTTTGCAATCTGCTCCCTGCCCTGGTGCTACCTGCATCGTTGTCTCCGCTGCACTCTATGCTCCGCTCCTGGATCCTGGCCCGCACCTGGCTTCCTGCTCTCCACCAGATCAACCCTCGGTTCTGTATTTTGTGTCACAAACTGTAAATAAACACTGTAAATCTGCCCGAGTCTGCACTCTTTGGTCCGCTACATCCACCATTACGACACCTTCTTAAAAGTGTAAAAAACACAACTAGTTCATTTTAAACGGTTTGCAGTGGCCCAAAGTTATTCCTCACTTGTAAGCTGACAAGCTGTACAAAACATCTGTACAAAAGGTAAAAAGAAAAAATAAAAGCAACAACTTAAGGTTATTTTAGAGTATTGAAGAGTAAAGCAATTCAATTGAGGCTAAAATAGCTACCACTAAATGACATCACAAGGTGGAACAGAGCATTTTGAACTTTGGGCATGCGAACAGCCTAATAATGCAGAATTACTCATGTGTGAATAAACAAAACATAACTCCTGATGTGTTTGAGCAGGTAACAACATTATAACATGACTAAAAGCTCACATAAGTCATTTTTACATAATATAGGACCTTTAAGAAAAAGACTGATGAGGATGCTGTTATTTGGTTGGTGCAGTGCCTTCCCACAGCCCCTTCACTGGGACACAGTTCAAGGACCAATGAGATTTAACCTTCACATCGGAGTTGCTTTTATTTTACAACACACTTAAAATACACCTTGAAAATGAAATAATGAAATAAATAATTTGCATTGAAATAACATTTAACTTAGAACAAAGATATAAAAGTGTATGGCATGAAAACATGGGCTTACATTTGTTCCACACATTGGCACACAGGGTCATGGACATCCAGCATCTCTCTGCACTGTTCACAACAGGTCACCATTTAGATCTTCACATATGTACCTCCAGAGCAGGAACAGGGAGGGCAGGGGGTCAGGAGGCCGGGCTAGAGTCCCAGACTGAAGCAGCTCTAAGCAGAGAGCTGTGACACTAACACCTGGCGTGCATCGTGGTCCAACAGGTTCAAGTGTTTTCACATGACTTTCATTCAGAAACAGAATAGAAAATGTGCTCCTTAAGGCCACAAGTACACCAGTGCAGAGTCCCCAGTGCCATCCTACCTGGGGCTGTCAGTCTCTGTTCTACAGTAGCTCCATCAAAGCCTAGTTCCTTAGTCTTTATACAAAGCACATACTCTCAGTGTTCAGTGCAACAAATCCTTTTGTAGTCCCTCGGGGTGAAGGGGCCAGTGCGGGCCCCTCAGCAGTGTCATGAATTTGTGGAGCTACTGGGATCCGCAGATGGATAGCCCGTGGAGCCCCTCATTCTAGTCCTTCTGTGAGGAGTTGTCAGGGGCCTGTGCTCTGAGGGCTTTGAGCTCTTTCTGTAGGCATCTCTGTGCGGGCTCCCAGGGACCCCCAACCTCTCCACCAGCTTTTTCTGGAACAGGGCCTGGAACTGCTGCTCCTGAAATACAGAGAAGGCTTGTCTGACACCAGTGGCACAGAAGCAAGAAACAGGAATCCTGCCTGAAACATGCCAAAAAAGACCCAAAACCTGACCCAAAACGTGACTAAACCCAGACTACACGGGACTAAACCTGGATTACATGGGATTAAGCACTCACACTCTTATGGAGGAGTTCCTGTAGCCATCACTATGCTGCCAGTGGTTGTCATTTTTAGGACACACATATAAAGTATGCACTAACCTCACATGGAAAAGGTCAACAAGACCCCCATGCAGACATAATGACTGAGGCCTGTGTGGCCCTTGGTTCTTACCGCTGTGGGTGCCTGTGTGCTGCTGCTGGTGGTGGTGGTGGAGAGGTCCTTGGCTTTGGCACAGTACTTCTCTAAGTGATGCAGGTCACAGCCGGGGCCCAGGCAGCACTGGTCTACTATGCCTCTGCCCCGGGGCCGTGGGCCGTACCCAGACCAGCCACGCTTCCCTGCACACAAGAGAGCCACAAGGTTAGGCCAGTTTGGTGACTACCAATAAAAAAAGAGTTCAAATTAGCGTACTCTGGCACATTCATATTGATTAAAGTTGATTAAAGGGCCTATATTACACTCATTTCTGATTTATGTAATAATTTTGTTCCCTCAACCAAAACACACCTGGAGTTGTTTGTTTTTTTTCATTCAAATATGTAACACACAGACTGTTTAGGCCGAGTTCTCTCAAACAGAAAACACCTGGTTCCACCTTGTGATGTCATGTGTTAATACAGAAGTGCTCCATTGTGTTTTTAAATTCCACACACCTTCACTCGAATCATTTAGATCATTTCAGACTTGGAATGGCCAATTTCTACTAAACTAAAGGTAAAAGGAGCTGTTAACGTGAAAATGAATGCCTCATGACATCACAAGGTGGAACAGAGCATTTTGAGCTTTGGAGATGTAGACAGACTAATAATAAAGGATAACATGTGTGAATGAAGCAAAACAACTTTTTTGAGGAGGAAACATTATAATATGGCTTAAAACTCACAATTAAAATAATCCAACCATAGAGAGAGAGTCTAATCTGAGCATGGAGGGAGAATGGAGCTATGACATAGTGCAGGGACAGACTTTTTTTTTTATTTGTGTAGATTTTATAAAGTCTTACTTTATAAAATCTTACTATCTTCTACTAACTACTATTTGCCATTGGGGTCCAGTTTAGTTTCTCTGCTGGCAGACAATGTAACCTTTGTGGTGGTGTCAAATTACCAGTTTAGACCTGGTACTGGGAAAGCCAAATCTTTTCTATGGTGGCACTTTGTGTGAAAGGTTTGAGACCTTCTGGTCTAAGCAAAGCAACATCTCCTTGGAGACAAGCAGGTGGTAGATCCCACTGCCAGAAAGTTACATATTATTGATTTATATTAAAAGTCAGATACAGATTTGATGAAGAGTTAAATGTAGGTTCAAACTCTACACTCGCCCAGTGCAAATGAACTTTTGAATAGTCATTGTTCCTCTGTGTGCAGTTTGGGCAGATAAAGTTTGTTTTCACTCTATCTGAGCGAGGCTGCCCCAACCCTGGAGGTGATAGCAGCTCTATGGCCTTGGCCTGTCATAGAGAGGAAACCAGGGGAAGGGCTGTCTACTCTGTACTGCACCAGAATGCAGAGGGTCAGAGGAGCAGAGAAGCAGAGGAGGCAGAGGAAGAATGTCAGATGGAGCAGAGGGTCAGATGGAACAGAGGTAGCAGAGGAGAGGCACAGATGGAGATAATACAAAGGAGAAGATCACATGGAACAGCGGACGGAGAAGAGAGGGTCAGATGGATCAAAGGAGAGGGTCGGAGGAATAGAGGCACGGAGGATGCAGAAGGGAGGGTCAAATGGAGCAGAGGATGCAGAGGAGAGGGTCAGATGGAGCAGAAGATGCAGAGGAAAGGGTCAGATGGAGCAGAGGAGGAACTCCCCAACCCAATTTTAAAATAAGTAAAATATAGAACGCTTGTTGGTTCAGATTCATTATTTATTTTGGCTAATGGAAAAACAAATACATTCACTTTCACTAATGCTTCACTAATGTCTATATCCCCAAAGCTCAAAATACTCTGTTCCATGTTGTGATGTCATGTAGTGGTAGTTTTTAAGTCAACAGCTACATTTTACCTTTAGTTCAGTAGCGATTGGCAATTCCAAAGCTCAAATTATCCAAATGATTCTAGTGAAGGTGTGTGGATTTTAAAAACTCCTGTATTATCACATGACATCACAAGGCGGAAGAGAGTGTTTTCTGTTTAGAGAAGAACTCGGCCTAAATATGGAGGGTTTATGTGTTAAATGCATAAATGAAGCAAAACACAACTCCAGGTCTGTTTGTGATGAGGAAGCAACATCATAACAGATCAGAAAATAGCATATGTGGGCCATTTAAGTATTGACTTTGAGCAGGCAGGTTAATGCGCCCTGGCTGAGAGAGTGAGATATCTGCTGTTGTTTCTGTGGCTGTGGCCCTGAGCTGATGTACTCCTCATGTAAACACAGGCTACAGTAACCTGATAGAATCAGTATCGCTCAGTCCCATTCCTAACCCACACTTATGTAACCATGCAGGGGCCGAAACACTTGCCTAAGTAGATGCCACGGTCCCCACACACGAAGATCAGGTCCCCTAGGAGCTCGGAGCCACAGCGTAGGCGGGCTCCATCGGCACACAGGGGGCCCAGGCTGATAGAGCAGTGCAGCACGCAGAGCCATTTTTGTATCCATCCCTTAAATAATGCACAACATCTGTTATGCTTCCAATTACATTCACTTCAAATTATAAATCAGATGTTATGTCCTGAAAATAACTGTTCAAGTTACTCTTACTTGAGTAGTTCTTTCCCCAAAGACGTTTTACTCTTACTGGAATAATTTATTGGACTGCTACTTTGTACTTCTACTTGAATAATATTATTTAGAAGTAACATTACTCTTAAGTACATTACTCTTAAGCTATTCTACCCACCTGTTAACACCCATTTGTTAACAGGACTAAATTTGATCTTTCCTAAACGTTTCCTGAGTTTTATCATAACTATAAAGATCTTGTGGTAAACGTTGTGTTTTATGTATGAAATGTACATTCTGTTAGTAAATTGGAGTATGTCTAATCTTCATTGTGGTATTATAATCAGGAACGAGTATTGCGTCAACCTAATGAGGTGATTTGGGATTTAATCAGTAAAATTACATTACAAATACATTTTACCTTTTATAAAGAAGAACATATCAAAAAACAATAATAAATTGTATCAGCATTCTACTCAAAATACTCTGATCTCTGAAGGGCCGAGCACTCTAAATGAATAAACCTACGTATACTTAAAAATTATTTTACATCATTATTACATACATTTTTAAACAGAGGTGGGTAGTAATCAGTTACATTTACTCAAGTAACTTTTTTAAGAAATTGCACTTTTCAGTCCTTTTCTAGCAGTATAGTTTAACTCTACTTGAGTAATAGTTTAAATTAAAGTAACAGCACTCTTACTTGAGAGCAAGTCTACAAGTGACAAAAGCTTTATGATGCCAATATGAAATGATATGAACATTTGTTTCTTGTACCGTTGCCTCAGATATGATTGTTTGTCAAATCTTTGTGTCTATTTTGTGTAAGATTTTGTGCATTATTTAATGTATTGAAATTAAATGACTCTTACTTGAGTAGAAGTTTTTCCAAACTCTTTTCTCTTTCCCAAGTAATTTCTTTGACCACTGCTTTGCACTTCTTAAGTAATATTATTTTGTACTTGTTGTTGTAGTAGTAGTAGTATTTTGTACTATTTTGAAGTAACATTACTCTTACTTGAGTACAAATTTTGGCTTCTACACTCACCTGTGTTAATTGTGATTTATTCCCAAACTATACTAGTACTAGTATCAGCTGTTGCATAAATGACATTTATGTTCAATAAGAAAACTAAACATAAGTTAGTTTAGAGGGCCAGGTCCAGGCCAGGGACTTACCTGAGTGTGCGCTGAGGGTGAGCGGCGTGCCATCACCATTCTGTGTGATTGCCTGGCTGTGAGCAAGGTGCCACTTATACGGGCTGACAGCACCCAAGGGTGGGGGTGGGAGGGGGTGGGTGTACTCCCGTTATCTCTGTATCCTCCTGAAGTACAGACACTAGCATTTGTGTTTGGGATAGAGCACTCACTGATAACAGAAAAACACCCACTGCAAGCACTGGCACAGCGCCCTCTAGTGGTACACCAGCTTGTACCTGTCAACTCTTTTCTAACCTTGGGGTCCAGGGTGACAGCAAATGCCAATGCTTATTATAGTTGTCACAACAACTGACATATAAAGACTGCAGATTTGCCTCACATGATCTGTACATCGAAACAACTTTACATCAGGGTTAGAAAATCACAATTACAAAACACAGTTATAGCCTAAGACTCAATGGTCTGATTCAGACAACTATTTTCAGTTAAGGGTTGTCAAAAATACTGAAACGGAGATGCTAATCGATACTACAACTAGTACAGAAACTAGACACTCATTTGAGCAGATATCGATACTAAAAAGGCCACATTCACAGGACAGTAATGAACCTTTCCAGAATAGTTTCACAAAAATCTTGAGCTGTCAGAACAAGTATAAGACACAAAGACTAATCCCTGGACCACTATGAACCTAGTGGGTTTTTTGTTTTTTTTTTTACCATTATTGTGATATTGGAATCAGTACTGAATATCAAGTTTATTCCTTAGTCTGAGACCAAGTCGAGTCTGAAATTTTAGTATTGTGACAAGAGTATTGAAGTCATCCAAAATAAAGAGGTTTATTGTGAAAAAGGACCCAGTATTTTGTGTGCTTTACAATAATATATTACCTATTTTCTATAAAATCTGAATGTAATTATCTGTTCAAACAAAGCTTTTGTCAAACATACACTTTCTTTCAATGAGTAGACGAGCAAAGGAAAGAGATAACCAAATAATTAAAGCCAAATTTTTTAAACACAAGTTCTCTATGGAGCTCACCTCCAGGAAAAGTTACATGGAGTCTACCTACCTAATCTATGGAGAAGCAAGCAGTTTCACAGCATTTTTTTTTCTTTTTAAACACAAACTAAAGTGACAAAGATCAGATGTAGGAGTGATATTGTATTCAAAATAATTGGCAGATTATTTTTATTCAGTTAGGTTATACAGGTATAAATAATCTGGGCTCAATAGTCTTCCAACTTCCAAGTCTGTGTCGATTCTGGAGGTACATTTCTCATTCATTTTTCCATACTTTTTGAAAAATTCAAATATTAAGAGGTCAAAGGCATCGCAGAGGCTAACCAGCTATGTGCTAACTAATATCACTCAAGGAATAATAATTTGTACATAAGATAGTACACCAGACTATTCAGGATGACCACATGGGCCACCAATACTAATATCAAATACTAGTACTGATCCAGCTAAATTTGTAAGATCGAGTATTGGTATCACTATCCTGGTAGGGCCTTTAATTTACTGACTGATGCAGGACCACATCTCATAATGTTCTTGCAGGATAAATAACAGTTACAAAACACAACTGAACCAATTTTGTAATAAATTAACCATTTTGTGAGAGAAAATGCCATTTTCAATCCCTACACTGAGTATTTACTGATATCAACTGCTACCAAAACCATAGTTTCGATATACTGGATCAGTGCACCCTACTTTTTTGCTCAACATGTTTCCACAAACCAAGTCAGAATTAGAAAAACATGACAACCTATAATATGCACTGGCCCTTTGTTCACTGAGAGTCCAATTTGGACTTTATCACAGCGATCCTCTCTCTGCTCGCCAACTCATCAAAGTCAATGTTCATCTTTGAGCCCGAGCTGTGAAGGGCCAAAAGCGCGGAGCTCTCAGTGTGGCTGTGCTGATCGCTGTAAGGGGCCAGGGCCAGGCCCAGGCGCTGATCACTGGATTCCTCTGGTGGCTCCTGGTCCTTGCTGCCTCCGTCGCTGCAACCAGCCCACACACTGTCACTGTGGCATTGAGTGGCCACCGCACTGGACCCCTGGCTCTGAGTCGCCCTTTGCTGGCTTCCTGAGGGTTTGGGTTGAGACTTATTTGTGCCCTCACATAGAGAGTCCTGCCTCCTCTTGAGCTTATTGTGGATGACTGGCGCCACCTAAAGACACAAAATCAACTTACACAAAGCTCTTACAACACTTGATAATGTAAAACACACAGAGCATGATCATAGGAGTATACCTAGAAGCTGGTTGGACATAGGAGGTATTCCATGAGGCGAGCTAAAGCCAGGCTTATTTCCAGGCTCAACAAATCCGTTTCACAAAAGTGGCTAACCAGAGTTGGCACCGAGTTGCTGTAGTAACAAGTACCTGGGTGCAAACCTGGTCAGGACCAAGCTAAGCTGGGAAGATTTTTTTTAGCTTTGTCTCCAAGAATGTCAAAAGAAACATTTTAATCCAATGTTTCAGCACATGCACACCTCATCATCTGTGTTTAATCCATTTATCTCTGTCTGCATAAAGTTTAAAATTGACTTCATGTAACTTTATTCCCTGCAACTAGGCTATGCACTACGCAGCCAGCCTCCTCTCTGCCTGTGGAGTGACCAGAAGGAGAGGAGAAAGCGAACAGTAGACTTGTCACAAAAACACTCTTTAAAGCACCATATATCACTACAGAGAATTTTTGCGATAAACTATAACATTAAAAGCACTTTATGCCAGTGACACAGCACAGGATAATCCCAGTAAAAAAAATTTAAATAGTCAATAAATTGCCTGAACTTCAGCAAATTAATAGCAGAATTAACTAATAATAAACAACTGAAGTTATTTATTCTACCCTCTACTGCTCAAGTTTTATCGCATTACATAAAAATGGCAAATGTCTCCCCTCTTCTGCAAAGAAATTATACATGTCATTAATATTAAGCTCCAATAGTATTGAGATCACCCCAAATAAGCTTTCAGATTTTGGAATGATAAGTCTGCAATGGAAATGTATTTGTATTCATGTTGTGAAGAAAATATTCTTATCATATGTCTTTGTGTAAATCGCATTTGATCTGTGTCAGGCCAGAAATTAAGATGTGAGGTAGGCATTGTGTTTTTTCCTGTCTTCAAGTGTAAACAAATATTAATACATGACTGAACCCTGTTCAGTGACCCTGCTTTTGTAATGCATGATATTTGTCGTTCTGGTACTCAGAGCTCACCGGAAGGGTGCCCGTCGGTAACCAGGGCAAGGCTAAACCCTTTCCATATCTGTTGTAATAAGTACTCACCAGGCTTCACAAATGGATAATTATTCATCAAAATATATTATTTTTCCACAACAAGTCGCAATTATCGTGGCAGGCTTGGCGAACAAGAGAGGTGGAGGGAGTCACTTCTTTGCCCTCACTCCTCAGATCAGAATGAACAGAAAAGTTCTACATACCATATCAAACTATTGCCTGTGCACTAGGGCTGGGTGATATGGTGAGATTGAATCGAAAACTTGGATCAATCTCACTTTTCAATTCAATCTTCTACCATCTGAAAACACAGACTTCAGGCATAAACAGCAAGGTGGCAAGATCAGCACGGTTTTTCATTTTGTGTTGATAGGACAAATAATTCCAGAGAAATATACATTTAAAGTTTGGAATGAGTTTGTACTATAGCACAGCCCTACCGTGCACACTCTGCCTCCTCTCTCATTTAGTCAGATCATAAAAAACATCACAACTGATGCACATTTTGAGCCTCTCGATTTGAGGTTTAAACTGGAGACGGGGCTGGTTAAACTGGAGACGGGGCTGGTTAAACTGGAGACGGGGCTGGTTAAACTGGAGACGGGGCTGGTTAAACTGGAGACGGGGCTGGTTAAACTGGAGACGGGGCTGGATAAACTGGAGACGGGGCTGGATAAACTGGAGACGGGGCTGGATAAACTGGAGACGGGGCTGGATAAACTGGAGACGGGGCTGGATAAACTGGAGACGGGGCTGGTTTCAGCTCAGCATTTCAGGATAAGCCTGGACTTGTTAAGCCACTTTGATGGAATACCCCATAGCCAGGTTTTACTTCAGTGAGCTGGCTTCTCAAGGCCTGAACTTCAATGTTGTAAAGCTCTGAAGAGCAGTGTGTTAGAGTGCCCCCTCTGGTGACCTCCGTGCCCTTGAGCATGGGTGAGTTAAAGCTCCGTCTGCACGCTTGTGTTTGCAAGTGATTACATGCATATAACCACTGTGCACACACTCAGATCAGATCTGCCTATCTTTGAACAAGTCTTTCTGCATTTATTATTGATCAGTGCTATAGTGTAAGTCCTAACTCGGGCTCTTAAAGATGGGGCATTATACTTCTTCCACAGGGGTGTCAAACATATTTTCATCGAAGGCCACATCAGCAAAATGGCTGCTCTCAAAGGGCCAGATATAAAATAAATCTAACTACTTTTTTAACTTGGTAATTAACTGTTTCTGTATTTATTACTTATTCAAGTTACAGTTATTGTATATGTATTTGTCTAGATGTAAACTAGGCACAGGATAAATTAAAAGGTATGATGATGTGGAGGGCCACATTTGGCCTCCGGGCTTTGAGTTTGACATACTTGGATCACCAAGATACCTTTTACAGTTGCAAAGTTGCTATATTCACTGAAAACAACATATTAAATGTTTAATAGGTTTTAGTTTCACTTTTGATGCTCTCAACCTCCCTTCACTCTCCATGCCAAGTCATTCTCCCTTTCACACAGACATCATAACACAGTCAGAGTGTATCCCACTAATGAGGGTACTGCATATCGCATCAGGTTTGTGAAGTCGTTGTGTACAGTTTTGCATCTTGCTTTCATACATTTATGGAGAATTGTTATGTGGGAGCATGGATGACGTAGACTTGTGAACAGCATCATACTGCTAATCGTTAGGGGAGTTCAAGTAGTGCACAAGAGGGCTCTCTAAATTACTCAAACATGCATGGACGACATCTAAAAGCTATTCAGACATGTTTTTGATAAATCTTGCAAAATATCCACTTCTTTAACCTGCTCTACATCGGGTTAGCTCTGCTACATCTGTTACTCACGTGATTCAACCATGCTGAAAATGAGCCACCTTCGTAATAGAGGAAATCCAGGGTTTGAGCTTGACTAACCCATCTTAACCACACAACTCACTTTGTAATACACCTCTCAAGACTGACCAGCCATTATGACATTAGTGTGCACATGTAACCACGGAAAAGAGGCGTGTGTACAGGTGAGTGTGTCGAACTCACCTGGCCCGTGACAGTACTGCAGGCTCCAGCAGAGCTATGAGGTCTGGCTATCCGTTTCTTGGCTTTTTTCACAGACAGGTAAACTCGACCCTGGTGAATGATGACCGCGTCCTGTTCAGTGTCAGGCAGTGCCCCCAGAGGGACTGTGGGGGCACTGCAGAGCCGTGTGTTTGGAATCATTGGGAGAGTCTCCTTCAGGACCTTGTATGCTGTAGAGTGAGCAGTCACAAAGGTCATCTTACACTGGCCATAACCTAGGAGAGACATGGAAAATTGGAATATGAAATATGAATGGGAGCTTTGGTGGTTTTCAGATTGTAGAATGTGATAATGTCCTAGTCGCAGATGGGGGCAAGAGCCAGTTTTTCCTATTCACAAATGCTTAACTTTTGAACTGTTCATTTCTATCGGTGACTCGACCCTATAACTCACTGAATTACAACAGAAAATCTGCATTTGAACAATATTTATTTTAGTTGCCTCCATCTGTAGTAAATAGCCTTATAGAATGTTGTGATGTCATCTGAAACCCAGCAATAGACCCACCTTTAGTTAAGCTGGGGCAGGCCTGGCGGTTGCCGAGCATACTCAACACCTGCTGCCTGGCCCCATCTTTGCCCTGGGGCAGGTCCTTCTGGCCTTTCCTTTGGAAGAGTGCGGGACTGATCCACATACAGAGAGGGGAGTCTGGGAGGGAGTCCAGCCCTGCAGACAGGCCCATCTTACGGCGCACGGAGCTGGAGAGAGCGAGCAGAGGCACGCTCTTCACCTCAGCCTCAGGTGGGATATAGACCTCCAGACCCTGCAGCAACTCCATACCTATAGGTAAAACCTTTTTTTCAGTTTTTTGGCCAGTTCTGTCTCTTCACATACAAGCTTTTTTTTGTGAAAACAAGAAAATTGTCCATTCTGCATCAAAACATATTTTAATATTTAATCAACCTGCAGCCACAGAGTTATATTGGACATTATAACGTCAAAGGCTGTTTTCTCAAATGCATTTTCCCCCCATAGGGACATAACAATCACTTCTTAAAGCAGAACTTACATGCATCAAAGTTTACAATGTTGTACTTGATAAAATTTTGACAAATCATCCAGAACCATTTTTTGATATCTAATTTCAAGTCTAATTTATTGAAGATATACAAAATCCCCTCTGTGTATTTTTTAGTATCTAATATGACAAACAAAATGAAGCAATAAATTTAAACCACAATAGGCCTCTTTTCATGTTTCTGCTTAAATGTCCCAAAATGGGTCATTTTTACTCACAAAACGCCTTATTATGAAAACATTACATAATGAAACACTTGTTATACATGTTTTTTTCTAACATTTTTGTAAGTACACTACAGAAGAAGTTTCAAAGTGATATTTCTAAACTTAAGATTTTTCCTATTCCGCTGCAGTATCGCACCTTAAATCATGTTGTTGAGCCAATAATAAAGATTGACACCATGGGGACATGATTTTTGTCCCTATAAAAGAGATAAGTGTGAGCGTGTCGTCTTAGTCCCCTCAGTATGTTAAATACTTGGTGCACACATACTGCACACATATTGCTGGAAACAGGTACTTTACTGAGATTTATTCTGTTTATATTCTGCATTGTTACTTTTACTGTACATAATAAGAAACGATGTGTTACATTAGAGTCTATTTTTAGTTTATTTTTAAATTATTTTAAGCTATTATCTTGTTTTATTGCATGTTACCATTTTCCTGCTGTTCCTGAACTGTGCGGTGCAATACTGGAATTTCCCCATTGTGGGACTAATAAAGGCATATCTTATCTTATCTTATCTTATCTTATCTGGTCTGTGGATGTGCAAGAGCAAAGCCGGACTCAGTTTCAGTCTGTGCTGCAGCTGAATTCTAATTCAATCCAAATCACGAACACGTGGTCGGTTTCAAAATGTGGTCGTTTCGCTTTCACTCCACAATCCCCAAAACTAAAATGCAACTGACCAGGAGTTATTTATTCAAGTAGTCTGCACTGCACTGAGGTTTTGCACTGTTGTTCTGCCCATGTGCATTTTGTGTTGGTAAATCAAAGTTTGTTTCATATTTACAAATAAATGCTCTTATTTTTTAATCCCAGTTTACACTTCCTATTGTTATTCACTGTTTTATACTGTACAATATCACAAGATACTAGTTTCTGAATTTTGTTTACTGAAGTGGAGCAAAGCATCTTGGTCTATGTAGTTTCATCTGTTTTTGGCTGCAATAATGCTTTTAAGAAACGAGCTTCTGGATATATAGTGACAGACCACGATACAGACTTTTAACGATACAATATCATGTCGGTCTTTGCGCCCATAGATTTTAAACTCCACGCAGTGTTACTCTTCCTTACACCGCGTGTGCCCGACGAAAGTCCTGTAACAGTAAGGGAAGAGCCAAAGCACAAGCACGGGTCGCACCTCACAGCACAGACTTTGGCAAGAGTTAAGAAGTTTAAATATCCACAGTCATCTTACCTTAGGACGGAGTGGTACACAGAGAAAAGCGCAATACGGGCGGCTGCGGTGGGGAGAGTTTGAGGAAGCGCGACTGTCCGCCTACACCCACATTTCACAATAAAAGCACGACCATGAGCGTCCGCCCCCTTTCACAATAAAATACTTTGGAGCTGATGTCCTCAACATTTCCTGGAAGTGTGATGGTAACTGAAGGCTCTACAGCACATGTGTCAAACTCAAGGCCCGGGGGCCAAATGTGGCCCTCCACATCATTTTATGTGGCCCTCGACATGATAAATTAAAAGGTATGATGGTCTTAACATGTCATTTTATCAAGAGATATGTTGTTACACAGACATTTTTACATTTATGCATATGAATATGCAATATGACATTGACATTGAATAAGTAATAAATACACAAACAGTTAATTAACAAGTTTAAAAAGTAGCTCCATCTATTTTACATCTGGCCCTTTGAGAGCAGCCATTTTGCTGATGTGGCTTTCGGTGAAAATGTGTTTGACACCCCTGCTCTACAGTGTCTGAAGTTCTGTTACTGAAGTTAAATAATCTGAGCTTTGTTTTAACACAATCTGACCATAAAGAATTTACTTAAATTCAACAGGTGAGCTGATTTGGGCTGTTAAACAAGTCCCTCTCACATAACATTACAGTTGTGAGCTATTGTGAGATTTTTTGTTAGTCCCGCTCACCTTTTTGTTGAAAATCAAGCATTTAAATAGGACCACGAATGCTCATATTGATCACAGGCTCCTGAAAATTTGTTGTGTAAAGCCATTTTGTATTTTTTTTTTCTTGAATAGACTGTTTAAAACACATCAGTAAACTCAGGCTGTTTGCTGATGTGTGCATTGTGTCACCATGGTAACTGCTGAACACCCCCAGCGTGCCAAGTATGCCAAGTATCAATAAAAGAAGATCATGATGCTCCAGCCCCTTTCACAATAAAATCACAATTGCTCCCCATTTTGGAATCAAAATTTTTTCCTCCACACACCAAAAATAAATGTGCATTAGTGGGTTGAGGGCCAATCCTAATGGCAGTTTGTACATAAAAACATTCTTCTGAAATGTATCATTAAATTGACTTTAAATATTAAGAAATAGACAAACACGGCTGGACAGAATTGAATTAAAATAGATTATTCTTTTAAAACCTCAGAGCCTCTTTGCAGGCCAAATTGGAGCTCCAGTAGGGACAAGTTTGGCCTGCTGGCTCCACTTTAGATATCCCTGGTTTAAAAGTAGCCAAAAAGTTACTAGACATTACAGCTACCATCCGTAGTTAGATTACAGTTAGTTATATACAGTTATAGTTGCATTGTTATATCTCTGCTACATGTCTGCCCCCTGAACTCTTACTGATATTTCCTCCATGGTTTCCTTCCCTTGCCTCCTCTGAGCTTTGCAACACCACTTAAAATGGCATATTTGGTTGACAGCTGAAAGTAGAGGAACAAGGAGAGGAGGAGAGGGAAGGAAGAAAGGAGAGAACTGAGATGTGGCCCAGACCTTAAGTGGGGGCTGACCATCAGTTGCATCATCAAGAAGGCCCAGCAGAGGATTTGCAATGAAAGCTAGAAATTTAAATATTCATTTTGAAGTCAGAATACAAAAAGAAAGTAATTGAGAAAAGGTCGTTATAAAAGGTTACATAAACTTTAGTCTGTAAGCAGCGTAAACTGTAATGAAGTGGACTAAGTGAGTGATGTCACCCGTAGTGTTTGGGTCTAGCCAAATGAAGCTCATTGAGGCAGGGGGCTGAGCTGAGTTCCTTATTTGGAATTCTAACCATGAGTATCATAGCAACCAAAGAGCCAAGCCGGAGCGAGGTAATGTCCCTTCCACCCACACTCTCTCTTCAAGGTTGTGTGTGTGTAATGTATAGAGCTGAACATAATGTTGCTCTCATAAGCGATTTACCTTTTAATTTTGCAGGTATGGCAGGTTTTGTGTGTACTGTATTGGAGAGTACAGCTAAGCTAAATGCAACTCTCAAATGTAATTAACCCTTTGATTTCACAGGTTTTGCAGCTTTTGTGTTTGAGAGTACAGCTGAGCTTATTGAAACTCATATTTGAACATTCTTTGCAGATTTTGTGTACTATATTATGACTAACATCCCCTTTTTCATTGCAGGTTCTCAGTGCATATTCAGATTAACTACTAACACTACTAATGCCACTCACTAACCTTGCACAAGCACTGGGCGATGGGTTTAATCCAGCCACAAAGGGGCGATGTGTGTCTCCTTTGTGCCAGTCCCCACAATTGGAAAAAGTTGCCTCATTTTAAAACCTACCTCTTCTCTCAGTCTTTGTGGAACATTCATGTGATTCGGTGTAAAAAGTAGATAGGCCACTGTGTCTCCTCTTGACTTTGTTAACATAACCCTTCCACAGGTTCCAGTTTGTGTTCGAGACCCAGGTCATCGGGCTTTTCGGTGTGAGTTTGTATGTTTCGCCATTAACCCAAAAAATGCACAATAGGTCATATTCTGCAGGTGAAAATGTGAGACAGGTACTCTGACAATGTACAAAATGGTTGTGTTTAGCTGTGCATATGACTGAAAGGTTTTTATTCTGCTCTTTTCTCTTTTAATAAGTGTGAAACCAATCATTAGGGGCTTGAATGACTATGCTAAGTAGGACTCAGGCACAGTGCACACTTAGGGTAGCACAATAGGCCAAGCCTACAAACAGAAACTGTAAACAATAGGTTTTGAGTTTCAGTGTAGTTAGCTCCTCCCTTCAGATGGACATAAGGCAGTGTTCACCAGTAATCTGACCAGAACTGAAGAAGCAGCTTGGACAGCTTACATTTTGTCCAGTACAAGTTTTATTTCTCTTTTGCTATGGATTGGACCTGGACAACTGATGGATTACACAGATATCTTCTCTCTCAATGTTAAAATCACATAGTATTAGTATAAAATTATTTGCTTGTATTTTTAATGTTTTGATTTATTCTGTAAAGAACTTTGAAATAAGTGAATTGTGCTATATTCAAATGCTAGTGTTCTCCCCGCAAAACAGGTAGTTGTTAGGGTCAGGGTCAAGGGCAATGAAAGGTCATAGGTCACAAAACAACCTTGTCTTCTTCAAACTTAAAAACAAGGTTTGCAGGTTTTGTGAATTGTGCCAAAATGGTACCACAAATCATAAGTTCAAATATCACAAGAATTCCTCTTACTGCGCCAGGTTACTACACTGCTATATTGCACATATTGTGGAAAAATTACAATTCTAGATGAAAAGTAATCTATTTGCGAAGCTCGATGAGTTTTGAAATACAGAAAAAAAGATTTATCCCTTGTTGCAGCAGATACAGACAGGACAGGGCCCAGGCCTGCCCTGACGACAGACTGGCATCCTTTCAGCATCTCCCCCAGTCCCCATTTCAAGCATCTGAGCTTTGACTATTTATGCCAGAATGACAATGCTACATACATTTCAGAGCAGAGTGACTTTTGTTTCACACCCATTAGACAATGAATTTTTACACTTAGACAGGTAGAACAACAACAAGTTTCTTGTGGGATGGAGAGAGACCCTTCACACATGTTAATGTCTGGTCCGGATCTGACAGAGAGACATAGAACAAATGCTTTTAAAGACAGAACATGAATATACTTAAATTTCTTCCACACTTTCTCCCTTTTGATTATTCATTAATCATACTCTATAAAAAAAATCATTGTCACAAACAGAACATGTAGAGAAATGTTCATGGAGATGTTCCAGTAGTTTGTTGATGGAGGCAAATTCAACAGTTCATTGTTGTGTTCAGTTCAGTTTGTCCATATCCAATATGATTTGTAAGATGTATGTTAGTTAAATCTTTCCCATCACCTGTTCTCTGTCCCTTTGTCCTCCCTCTGACTGCACATGACTGTACTCTCCGTCCGCACGCAGCTTGGCATCTCTCTGGCCACAGCTCGTCTCTGGAGTTGTCCTTCAGCCCATGTATGAATTTCAGGGCTGTGGTTTGGGACACAAGGAACAGGTCGAGTTCTTTTGAGTCAAATGAAAAGAAGTGAATGGCTGAACTTTTCTGAAGCCTTCCTCCAGTGACAATGAAACAGAAGGATGGATTTAATGATGCAGGTCTGGTTCTGTCAAGGAGAAGACCATGTGTCCTCCTGCTCAGGAGGTGTTTTTGGTTCAGGTCCAGGTGGAAAGTTATCTCCTGCTTCAAATGTTGTCAGGTTACAGGTCTTGTCGTCAATGAAAAACAGTCTCTAAATGATAACACCTGTTTTCTCACAATTCAGTTTTGAAACCCCCCCCCCCCCCCCCCCCCCCCCCCCCCCTTTGACACATTTATATATTTGTATATATACATGTGTCAATTTTGTTGTTCAGAGATGGCTTAGTTGTCTTCTGCTGTAATAGAAAACTTTGAGTAAATTGCAGTTCTGAAAGAAGCATTTTGTAAACCACAGAACTGTTATTGGTTAGTTGTTAGTGCTGTTAGTGCTGTTAGTGTGTGATTATTTTATAAGAGCATGGAAAGCAAAAGAAGAGAAATTATGCAGCATCCGGATATTCTGTAACAAAAAAAATAAATAAATAAATTATTGACGAAATTGCAGGCGCATAGTCGTCAAGGATGGTCAAGTCAGTCAAGTCAGTTTGGATTTGTGATCACTACCAGCTTTGATTAGGCCTTCATTTTGTTTTTAAGAGAGCTTATTAAAATTTTTGGGAATTCATGAAATAATTAGGCCCGAGCCCCTACAGGGCGTAAACAATAGTAAGCATACTTTTACTTTTCAGCTCAGTTCAAAAATGTAGTAGAGTAGAAAGTACAGATACCTGCTCTCAAAGTGAAGTACAGGTAAAAAGTATCTACTTTAAACTTTACTTACTTATTTTCCACCAGTGTATATAACCCAAAGCCTGTTAAATATGATCAATAGCTCCTATTACATGGCATCATAGGCCGACCTGTCTCGATGTCGGGACAGCAGACTCTCTTTAGGTGCGTTCACACCGGTGCGTCAGGTGCGTCCAGTTTACATGTAAAGTCAATGGTGGACGCGCGTCTTGACCACGCTGCGTTTAACACGCGCGTCCACCATTGACTTTACATGTGAACGCGACGCACCTGACGCACCGGTGTGAACGTACCATTTGACAATTTGCTGAATGTCCCTCTCTGTTCAAAGTCCACTAGCTTAAAATATCCAGGCTGAAATTAATAAATGTGTCAGATTTCTAATGTGGCCTGTTCATCTTTGTTTCCCAAACTAAAATAATCCAAGTTCCCTGTTAATACTACTGACGGATTGTACTTTGCTCCAGTAGAGGTGACAGCTGTGCAGATACCTGCTCTGATGTCCTCTGTGCTGTGGACACCTGTGCAGATGAACATGTGGACAAAGTTGTTGGTTCCCTTCGATAAGGAAGGTTGTCCAGACTTCTTATATACGTTTATTTTTAAAATAGTTCTGTTGAAGCATGGCTGAAAAGTAATGTCTGACTTTCATTGGTTAAATTTCATAGAATTTTTATTTATTATTACTTTTGTCAGATTCAAGTTATTTTTGTGACCATTGTGAGTTTTTCCTTCATTAACTGCACCTTTCATTAACTTTCATTTTCATTAGAAAATGACAAAAGACCATTTTAGAAAACAAATACATTTCATTTAAATTTGAGAAAATACACAAAGAAACCATGTACAATCTATATAGTAGTAGATTTTTATTTTATTTTTTGTTTGTATCAAAATTACTATGTGTATCACTGATTAAGAAAATAAAATTGAAGGTTGAAGTAAGTACAGAGCAGTGGGTGTAAGCCAGTAGCGGTGAAAACGAGAGTTGATTGGCAAGATGGTGACAATAAATAATGAAAGTAAGAGATTAAAGACATGCACAAACCACTTCAAAAACAAATTTGAGAGGGGAAATGAGAAGGAGAAACAACTATAACATGATTAGAAGCTCTGAAAAAACTATTTTGCAGAATAGGTCTACTTTAAAGAACACTTTATTGTCCCCATAGAGAAATTTGTCCTCTACCTCTAACCCATCCATTTACACCTCTTATGCAAGCTTCCAGGAGCAGTGGGCGCACAGTGCAGCACTTGGTGAGCCATTTCCAGATCTCCAGAGTTAGTTTTCGTCAGGGCCTTAGCTGTGCATGTGTGTGCTCTGTGTTGATAGTGGAAACCAGAATCAAATCCATAACCTTCTTGTTGTGAGGCATGAGTGCGAGCCACTCAGCCACCATGACACACTATAGTTTGTCAGGCCGTGCTGTCAGAAACAGTCTATCTACAACAAGGGAATGTTCTGTCACGGCTGACCCGGCACACCCACAGGGAGTGCCGGGTCGGCCGAGTGCGAAGCACGGCCCGCGAGGGCCATTCGATGCCGCTTGCGGCTTTAATTTGGTTTCTTCTTTCTAATTACAATTGAGGAGGGTTTTTTGGTACCAGCTGGACTTTTCTTAGGACATGCATGTCATTAAACTCACTGCAGTGATGAGGCAAAAAACACAAAATAAATACAAAAGTTTTGAAATAGGAAAAATAAAGGAAATATAAAGAAAAAAGAAATTACACCATACAGTTTGGCTCAATCAGGTCTAAAGACACACAAATGTACAGTTTGTGGTGTACAATCTGCACTTAACCATTTTCTTTCTTTTCTTTTTTTCAGATTTTTTTTCTTTTTTTTCTCCACTGTTTTTTTTTTCACACTTATCATTGTGAGTGAATTAGAGCATAGTGGCATTATGTAAATTTGTCTGCAATTGCATTTTGCAATTACATAATATCTCCATTCTTAGACCTAGGTGCACTGCTGAATTTACTCTCCCTTACGAAAATAAAAGTTCAGCTGTCTTTACGCTCAACTTCACAGGGACTCTCATCCTTTCGCCTTTTACCAGTTAGTAACCCTAGATGGGAGTTTCACCTAGTGACTGTTCGTTAAATAGCAGGGACTTCCACCCATTTGACTGTTTACTAGTTACAACTAGAGGGGACTTTCCTCCATGACTGTTTGGTAGTTAACCGTAATGACCCCTAAACCTCACTCTGGAGAATCATTTCACGTATGTCCCAATACTAGATATTATATAAAGCAAAAAGTAGTGCAACTAAGCCCATGTTGAAGAGAAGATGCTGCTGCTGTGTTGTACCCTTTCATTGACTTACATGGCATTTGCAGGAAACTAAAGAGAAGAGGATAATGCACAGAAATTGAACTTAAACTGACTTACTTAAATTTTATGCTTTACATAAAAAGCTACTCTACTGTGTGTTTTTTTTTTTTTTTTTTTTTTTAAGGAAGCTGCCTTTTAATTGCAGGCTGTTTTATTACTCGTTTGCAATTGTAGCCTATTCATTTGTGTCTGTTGCCGCCATAAGGGGGAAAAGGGAAAAGGATTGTTCTGCCTTTTTTCATTTGCACTGACTTAGGCTACTTAACTCGGCATTTGCAGAAAACTAAGAGAAGGGGATAATCCACAGAAATGCCCTGAAATTGAGATTAAACTGGCTTATTTTCGTTTTATGTAGCCTACTTACCTTTTCAAAAGGCTGCTGTTTCATTTTTACAATTGCAGGCTAGAGAGAATTGTATTGTTATTGAGGTTTGAAGAGGACTGCATTTTATTTCCACGGGAAGGTCTGAATTGACAGGAGGCCTATTATGCACATTCCATTCAGTTTTTTTCAAATCCTCAAAATAAAAATGATACCAAAAATCTGATTTCTTTACTGTATTTGATATCATTTCATCAATGCAACAAAATATAATACATTAATATTGTAATGAAAGTTAAACTTAAAGCACCAAATATCGTACAGCAAAGTCACGTGGTGTGTCATTCTCTCAAGGATGCGCTGCAGGGAAAAAAAAACATTTAATCATGAATGCTCATTATGTATTTGTAGCCTACTTAGTCATTTTTGATAGTAGGCTAATGTAGTTAATATACACTTACAGCATGTGTTGCCATATAAGGCTTATATAAGGCTTTAAATTTTTTGTGGCTCCAAACAGATTTGTTTTTTGTTTTTGTGGTCCAATATGGCTTTTTGAACATTTTGGGTTGCTGACCCCTGCTCTAAAAAGACAATTTTGCACAATATGCAATGCTGTTTCAGAATCTCAGCTCTATCCCAGTGTCGAGGCATTCTGAATAGGCTGAGCAGTTTCTTGTGCATTAACAATTCTTCATTTGCATATGCTTCTCAGATGTATAATGTTCTAATGCTGTATGAAAAAAGTGCTTCAGATGAGAGTTGAAAGGTAAAAAAAAGTGTCCTCCCTGAGCTGGTGTGAGCTCCCTGGGTGCTGCCCATGTAAGACTGCACACATTCACAGAGCTGGTGCCATGAGACAGAGGGGGGCTGTAGGCCGACCCTCAATCCAGCTCAAGCACCTGCTGCAGCCGCGCCTGGGCTGTGGCCCCTGAGGAGTGAGGCCCCCCTGAGGACTCTGGGGTTCCTGAGGAGTCTGGGACCTCTGCATAAATTGACAGCTACAGAGCCACGCCCACTGTGTTCACAAAGTAGTCCCCAGAGGAGTTGGACGTTCCTGGGAGAAAACACACAATTTACACTCAATGTGTTTGAATGAACTTTTTGTTTTTCATTCATTCATTCAAACTCATTTCACTTCAATATATTCTCCAAAATGGAATGTCTACATGTAACATATTATTTCATGTTTATATCACATTAACTTTATAATTCAGAAAATTCAGAAAGTTTGATGTTATAAAGTTGATCACATTCTAGAGTAAAAGTGAAACATTACATAATGTAAATGAAGGATTTCACTGTTAGGTCCTTTTTCCTTTTTCCTTGGAGCAAAATGTGCCTTGCCCCAGTACGAATATACTGTATAAGCACGTCGAAATAAGTCAGCTGTGGGCTGTCTGCGTCTAATTAGAAAGAATTTTATTGTCAGATAATCAGAAAGTCCACATTAACAAGTTTTTACCTTTATTATCACAGCAAAACTCTGCACTGGCGTCTGAAAATTGTGAAAAGCGCTTATAAGCTCAGACTAATAATGTAAGATTATTCAAATGTGTGAATGAAATAAAACAAAACGTAACTCCAGGGATGTTTTTGCCAACATTCTAAGCTCACAAGAGACACAGATGTGGGGCAGCTAAAATTAATATTCTTTCAATGCGTAATTCTGTTGTAATACAGAGAGTATTAATATTCAATTCTTGGGTCTAGTCAATTACAGAAATGATCAACAAGAAGTGCAATGTAATAAACAGAAATGTCCCATGTCAGAGCTCCACACACAGCCCCATGTCAGAGCTCTACACATAGCCCCATGTCAGAGCTCCACAAATAGCTCCATGTCAGAGCTCAACACACAGCCCTATGTCAGAGCTCCACAGCCCCATGTCAGAGCTTCACTCACACAGCCCTGTCAGAGCTCTACACACAGCCCCATGTCAGAGCTCTACACATAGCCCCATGTCAGAGCTCCACAGCCCCATGTCAGAGCTTCACACATAGCCCCATGTCAGAGCTCCACAGCCCCATGTCAGAGCTGCACAGCCCCATGTCAGAGCTCCACACACAGCCCCATGTCAGAGCTCCACACACAGCACATGTCAGAGCTCCACACATAGCCCCATGTCAGAACTCCACACGCAGCCCAATGTCAGAGCTCCACAAATAGCTCCATGTCAGAGCTCCACACACAGCCCCATGTTAGATCTCCACAGCCCCATGGCAGAGCTCCACACACAGCCCCATGGCAGAGCTCCACACACAGCCCCATGGCAGAGCTCTACACACAGCCCCATGTTAGATCTCCACAGCCCCATGGCAGAGCTCCACACACAGCCCCATGTCAGAGCTCCACAGCCCCATGTCAGAGCTCCACACACAGCCCTGTCAGAGCTCTACACACAGCCACATGTTAGAGCTCCACACACAGCCCCATGTCAGAGCTCCACAGCCCCATGTCAGGGAATTGAACTGGAGTTGTTTAACAATTTGCATATCCTCTGAGCTCTCCAGTCAGAGCAGGTGATGCAGTGTGTTTGTAGATACAGAAAAGACAAGTGAGACAACAGTGGACAGGGACATCCATTTACATTTAAAATCACAATCAAATGTACTAATTACTTAAAATTATATGCTAGAATATACTCAGGTTCAAGTACAAGTACAAGCACCTTTTTAAAGAACTACTCAAAAAGGGTTACCCCAAAAGATAGGCTGAACAACAGTAACTTGACTATATGTAATAATTATAATAATCAGATACTTGGAATTCAAGCTATAAATTGGTCAAAACAAGCTGTGATTACAGCAATTTTAAATGAAGCATAAGAACTGAGGTGATAAGCTGGACAAACCATTCGACTTATACATGCATGAATTTCTCAAAACAGTACTCTTTGGATGGTTTATAAAAACATGAATAATAATGCTATATATTCACCGTGTTCTCTTAAATCCTCTATTGCACAAAACTGAGGTTATATTGTTACCTCATGAAAAAATTATACCTGGAGCTGCGTTTTTTCATTCACATTTAGATTATTCGGCTATTATTAGACAGCTTTTTTGCCTCAACTGAACTGCTTTACTCTTCAGTATTCAAGTTTAGGCTATTGTTTTATGAATTTGAATATTTCAGTTTTACCCTCTTCGCAAAGAAAAGTAAAATTGGTCAATTGGACAAAACGTTGTAGGAGTGAAGATTTTTTGCTGCTCATCCAAGCCGTTTCTCCAGTTCTGGTCAGATTACTGGTGAACACTGCCTTATATCTGTCTGAAGGGAGGAGCTAACTACACTGAAACTCAAAACCTAATGTTTACAGTTAAACAGCTGATGCAGTACATCAGCTGTTTTGCTCCTAACATCATGAATAAGAGGCGGATTTTCTAAAAACAAAAACTGATTAAAAACTTAGATTGGGTAGAGCCTCTTTATGGACTCTAAACTATTCCTACAGTCTTTGATTTGGAGCTATGTGCTGTTAAGGTAAAGACACACGTGGCAGATGCACATGAATGAGTGACAGTGGGGAGCGAAAAGACACTGACATTATTTTATTGTTGAGTGTTTAAAACAACTTTTACACATCTGATGTCTTCATGGGGCAAATATTAAACCTAAAAAAATGTGTTGACCACGAGGGCACTTAAGTCAAAGAGGCAGCTTGAGCACCACCTGGATCCTATTCCATAAACAATATACACACAAAAAGTATTTGGGGGAGGGGGAGAAAAGAACAGACTTGCATGGCATGCCGAGGTGCCTAGCATTTGAGAAACAGCCACTTTAAATGGTCCTATATTCCGTAAAACTGACTCTTGTGAACTTTAAGCCATGTTATAATGCTGCAACCTCATAAAAACTGCAGTTGTTGTTCAATCACATGTTTGAGTAATCCTACAAGTTGGAACAGAGTTCAAAATGCTCTGTTCCAGCTTGTGATGTGTTAGGTGTGTTCTATCAAAAATGACGACTGGAATTAATTAATCTGTTAAAATCACAAAAATGTATTCCCTGTCCAGTACATTTCTAATACAGAGCCCTGGGTCAGATCGTTGTCATTGTAGGACTTAAGCCAGGTGCTCTGACTGCCTACCTTTCCCTAGACCCAGAGATAAAAAAAAACAACAATATGAATATGCAAATAATATGGTTCACGCCTTGGTTCCTCCTACAAACATCTTTCACTTCTCTCCGACATCCCCGGCTGCACCAGTCTGTTTTTCCTCAAATAAGTCCAACCTGGAGACATCTTTGGCTGCCTTATCTCTTTAAAGGAATTTCTGCAAAACACACAGCTGCCTCCCGTTATTCAGAACACACAATGTTTGCTTTAAAAGACACTATTATAGCGGATAAATAAATCATAAAATAAATAAACTTTCAGTGTTTAAGCATTAAATCAGTGTTCAACTCAATGTGTGACTTCATTAAAACAGTATTCACCTAAGAAGCTTTATTAGGTATATCCTTCAGAAGTCATGAAATAGTATTCAAGTTAACAGCTACCCATTACTTTGTATTTAGTAGCCTGAAATTATCCAAATGATTCTAGTGAAGGTGTATGGCGTTTAAAAACAGTGGAGCACTTCCTGTATTGCCACATAACAGCACAAAGTGGAAGGAGCCTAAACATAGCCTAGAACTCAGCCTAAATATGCAGGGTTTGTGTGTTAAACATGTGGATAAAACAAAGCACAACACATCTGTTCTTGATGAGGAAACATTATAACATAGATCACAAAACTGTGTAATATGGGCCCTTTAAGTGTTCTTGCTCTTTAGTTTCTCCAGTGCTGCCTCTTTCAGACGGAGTGCCTCTCGTAGCAGTTGGATCTCTCTATGCATCTGTAGCTCCTCACAATCCGTGTTCCTGGTTGTGTGGAGGGTCAGTGGGGTGGTCACTGTGGCTGGCATAGGTAGGACTTGAATCTGGCCGCTTACACAACTCCCATCTATTGGAATAGGGTTAGCATCCATCGGGATGGGAGTCGTGGTGGTCGCTGGGGTGTTTGTAGCGATCGTCATGGGGGTGGTTAGTGTGGCAGAGGCTGGGGTGAACAGATTGTTTGGCAGGGCGGGCAGCAGTTTGACCACCTTGTGGGCGGTCAGTGGGTTGGTTAGTGTGTCCGTCTTTGGGGTGATGAGCGTGGTGGTGAGCCTGAGCTGTTTCCGAGCGGTCTCCCTCTTGTCCCCAGCCCCAGGTTTGGAGCGTCTCTTGTGGGCGTGGTGCCGGAGCAGAGCGGCCGGGGAACAGCAGGGACACTTAGTGCGTTTGCGAGTGCGTCCCACCCGGCTGGGCGCAGCCTCTACCTGGGGACAGCCCTGAGAATGGGGTGGGTCTGCATCACACAGGAAGTCTTCCTCAATTGGTTGGGTGTAGTCCAAGGGCGGGGCTTGAGAGGCAGAGCTCCTCACCATGTCGAGGCAAGCCACACGGGGCAGTCTGATCTCTACCTCTGAGGTTATACCAAACATCTGCTTCAGTTTGTGGTCCGCCAATGCACACAGAGAAGGTGAAGGACTGGATATCTACAACATAACATTTGACTTATTAGTTAAAGGCAATGTATCTGTACTTTTCACATTCATGAAAAACAGAAGTTTTAAGGTATCTCTCATGAAGGGAATTAACTCTCTTCATTTGATCCATCCTTCAGTGCCGCTGGGGCAACCTGTCAGGAGCAGTGAACTACTGCCATACAGCACCCAAGGCCCATCTCCATATCTTGAGCTAGTCTTGGTCAGAACTACCTTAGCTGGAGGATTTTACCTATGGTGTGTGTGCATGATTTGGGTTATTTATGTAGCCTTAGCCTACTGAGGCTAAATAACTTTGGGCGCTGTGAAAAAGTATAATAAATTATTTCCCAAATAAACTAAATATTATGGTATGTTGTTATATGTTTATTCTAACAAATATCAAATATTCGTAAGACCTAAAATAAATAAACCCCAAAGAAGCTATGATGAGTACCTGTACGTGGTGGGCCCTTGGCATTGGACCCACTTTGCTGGATGCAAGTTGTGCTGAGGAGCTGTGGTCCCTGGGTGCTGTGCCTGTCTCTCCCCCTGCCCCTTCCTTAGCTCTGGAGCTCTGAACATAACATCCCACAAAGCTCACACTGTCTTCATCACAAGCATCTGCCTCATAAACACCATCAGCACAGAGGTCTATGTCTTCAACTGCTCCTGCCTTTAGCGCTTGCTTCTCAACCCGGAAGAACACTTTATCATTCCACATGAGCAGTGAGCATTCTGGCCTCTCCTCCATCTCTGTGGGAGCCAGGGTCATTGCACAGTTTTTGTTTGTTTGTTCTCTTTTGGCCACAACTTCCACCATGCTGGTAATATCTTCAGGAATGACCGAAGCTTGAGAGGAGGACAAGGAGTTGAGTCCATTATCTTCAACCACCCACTTGTTTGGACTGTTGGGTCTTTGAGGCAAGCACAGAATCAGTTTGCGAGTTTGCTTGTCTGATACAGGTCCAGGGTTGGCAGTGTTTGTGACTTTGGTAAAACTTCGAATTGTGTTCAACTCAGTCAATCGCGGAATGGGAGCAAGGCTTGTATTAAGGTTATCATTGCTATTTGTAGGTAATTTGACAATTATTTTGCAATTTGCAGATTTGTCATTAGGGACACCCAGTATTGTTTTTTGGGGGGTTGTACTAGGTTGAACAGGCACTTCTATTACGCAGCTGCCAAGAGAAATAGTTGCTGGAGTGGAGTGGGTAGGCTTTGTAGGTGGGGTAGACAGTGTTGGAGAGACACAGAGCTGGACAGATGGTTGGACTTGTGCTTTAGAATGGACATGGCTCAGTACTGCAGCAGTCAGTGGTCTCATGGGTTTGACTGGTGGGATAGGATCTCTGGACTGCGTCATCAGAGAGGACACGACATGGACAGAGGAGGTGACCACGGTTTGGGTCTGGATGGACTTCCCAGAAACGATCTTTAGAACTCTCCTACATCCTGAGGGCTTGACCTGGTAGAAGAGCTTGGTCCCGCTGCAGACACAAAGCACAAGTGTTTCAAATACTGTGACTAATAGCATTTATGTTCTTAGATGCTCTTTTATGTCTTATTTTGGTCCCCTTATTTATTTTATGTTCATAAATATTCTTACAACTTTGGGTGTTGACAGCTGTATTGATACTTTGCAGCTGATGCCATCAACATTCTCTGGGGTATGACTAACTATACACACTGCTTTGTCTGAAGCTCTTTTACTCAAGTTAGCCTTTGCCCTGAGCTTTGTTTTAATACAATCAGACCAGAAAGAAATGACTTAGCATAACTTTACAGCCACAAGCTAGCTATCATTAGCCAACAGTTTTTCAGTTAGTCCCTCTCACCTTTTTATTGAAAATCAAGCACCTTAACAGGACCTTAAACGTCTCTATTGATCGCAGGCTCCTGAAAATGTGTTTAAATACATTTTGTTTTTTTATCTTGAGTTTTAAGACTATCTTAAAACTTTTTTGACCGTGTTTTCTAATGTGTACATTGTGTCACCATGATAACTGCAGAACATTCCAATATAGAGACACATTAATCCTTTCAACTGACAAGAGTCATGTCTTTGGGGCTGAATAATGGCACAAGTTTCTGAAGCTTCCGTGAAAAAAATATTTCACTTGTGTTTATTTATACTGAGAAGACAGAGAAGATGCTGAACTTCGTGCCAGTTTTTTTGTTTCATGTTCATAGACCTAGTAATTACAAAGATATTGACCATAAATCAGGTAAACAAATCTGCAATCTGACCATTTAACAGCAAATTCCACCATAGAATCTACAGAGAACCGCAAGCTCTCCAGGTGAGGATTAAAATAAAAAGAATCCTGAGAAAGTATCATGTGACCCCATAAAAAGTATCTTGTGGTTGTATGGGCAGCAGCGTGCCCCGTGTGGCGGGTGTTAGTAACATCTACCAGTAACAAGTAATCTAATAACTAATTACTCTTTCCTGTACTGTAATGCTGTTATAGTTACTGTCAGCTAAACAGGGCTCATTATTTTAGAGTCTCAGGCAACAGTGACAGCTCAGATCAAACTCCCTCATCTGATTCATAGGAGCTGCAAAGTTTTTCCTTTGTTTTGGGAAGTAAACAAGACCAAGACATGGGATTAGATACAGTGATTGGCTGAAAAAAGAGACTGACTGTAAAGGTGATCAATCACTTTCTGATCTTCCATTGGTTTAATGCTGGCATGCACTCAGATACTTGCTGTTTTCGATACATGAGGAAATATGCTGATTCTTTTATGGATGTACTTCATTATTTGGTGAATCTTTTGTGACACGAGTACAAACAGATGACTACAGCATTGACTGCGTTTGGAGTTTACAGACCGCTAAAAAGATCAGCAATGCAATGTGCACACAGCCCATCCCAGTGCAGCCAATACCTGTTTGGCAGTTCATCTCTAGTTTTACAAGTGCCCAAGCACTATCATGTTTGTAATGGTCTGGTATAAGTGTGTTTGGATAAATGTGCTGTTTGGCCACAGTGTGCTCTGTAAGGTGGACAGTGGTTTGCCCTGTGTTGTGTGACTGTACAGTTGAGAGTCCGTTTCAGTGCTTTTGAGCTCTTTGGAGGGTAAAAGTATATAATGCTGGCTCTGGGTGCATTTACAGGACAAATAAGGCTGAATATAGCTTATATTCAGATATTATTTTACAGGACTGTGATAATTCTTGGGACCACGTAATAATTTCTCAGGGTCACGAGATAATGTCACGTGATAATTTCTCAGAATCACGGGATAGTTTCTTGGAATTTTCTTTATTTAAATCTTCATCCAAAGTCCTTGCAGTGCTCTGTAGTTTCTCACCTGTCCTCCAGCTCAGTTTAAACTATCCACCTTATTCCGGAAGTTCCGTGGCCACTGCCATTGTCATTTGCCTTATATTATTTTGCATAGACTAGAGTCATTTTAAAGCCTCTCAGAGAATGGGTCCATTGTTAACTTATTGGTGCATATGAACATAGAACATTTCACACAAATCAAACTACTTTATAACATATTTTACCGGCAAAACTTTTCTCATGTTGTCCATTGAAATGAATGAGTTTCCTGCTTAACCGGAAGTGCCACCACAGCTTTAGGAGCGTTTAGAGGCAAAGTGGGATTCTAAAATGTTGTGATGTCAAGTGAACCCAGTCTATAAAATCACGCGATGCCATAACAACTATAAACGTTTTAGTTCACTTTAAAGTTATAAGGCGAATGCTGATCATTCTAGCATTATAAACATCCTTGGTGGCGCACAGTAGGGTTCGGAAACAACACTGAAAATATGAAAACATAAAGCTCCATTTCACACTGCAGCGTTTAATACGTCTCAGATTGAAATACTAAGAAAAAGTATGGGGGATGGCTCACACCTGCTCCGTGTGTCCGTGTCCATGTCTGATTGCACCCCCGCGGTCAGAGCAGCAGCTCAGCGGGCACAGGACGCAATGATCAATGTGCACGGGAGGAGCACCCAGATCCACATAGCGCACATGTCTCTGCACTGCCCTGGGCTTTTGCGAAGGGTTTTGCGAAGGGTGAACTCTTTCTCTGATGGATGCAGTCTATGGTCCGATCCTTTTGTTTTGGGAAGTGTTCACTCTTCGTCTTGTTGCACTGATACAACGGTGCCCACTACTGGTGGGGAGTATACACCTGAATTTACAATGAGTATGGAAATGTACAATTCTGAAGCCTAAATAATATACAAATTATTAAACAATTACTGATACAAAAATAACCATTGATTCAGATTTTTTTTTTAAAACAAAAAAAACTTTCGAGGTTGAGCCAAGGGTTAGGGTGACTGAGACACTATAATTGTAAAAAGACATAATTAAAGTGCCCTCTAATGTACACAGAAATGATTATTTGACAAATAAAAATATTATAAAACACCTTTGTTGAAATCATGTTTAAAGTATTGCTAAAAAAAAACTTTTGGACAGACTTCTCCCTAGGCCTAATGCCATTGATATGAAACCCACTAAACTAGAATTCTACTTTCTGTAATTTTCAACATATCTTTTGACTTTTCTTCACAAATTGACTCTTGATTTGTGTAACACTCATTAAAACTACTCTTAAATTAGCTAAAAATATTTATAAAAAAGCACTTAAGGTATTAGATAAAAATTCTACTCAGTCTTACTGCAGAATATTTGACAAATACAAGTTTCTTAATTGGGACAACACAATCAAATATGCAGATTTAATTTTGGTATACAAAGTTTTTAACAATCTGGCTCCACCTCCTCTAAAGGAGTTTGTGAAAAGAAATTCAAACCAGACGAGAGCAGTCAAAACAGTCTAGAGATGACTGCTCTGTGTCATCTAAGAAAAGTAGGTTTGGAAACTTTCTTTTGCTTATGGAGCAGATCAGATGTGCTGCTGCTCATATACGGGAGCTCTCACACTGGAGCATTTTCAAAAGCTTTAAGGCAGTGGTTGTTCGATGGTCAAATATGTCACCGTGTAAAATTACATTTTTATTTTGAGGGGTTGTTGGTTTAACATTTAACTAACTTCAAATAAACTCTTCTATAATTGTACGTAAAGAGTGTATGTACAGAGAGTATGTCGTGTCTGAATTTCTGGTCATCTTAGCCAAGTTTTTCCCTTGGAGGGCTACATAGGCTGTTGAAAGCCACATGGAGGACCATGTTGGCCAATACAGTGAATCATTCAAAAAAGTAGCTCTTATCTGAGGTTTAAAAGTACCCCCACAACCTAATCCAGTCTTGGAACCTTCAGTTCTGTTTCACATCACAATGGTTAGTTATTTAAGTTATAATGGTAGCCACATTTGGCTCCTGGGCCATCATCTGGACACCGCTGGCTTTCTTATCTAGTGGCAAGTACTACAATCACAACTGAACCTGTGTTGCCAGTGCCTTAACTTGCAGATACGCAGATGGAAGTTTTTCTCAGTCTCAGTATATGGACTTAATATGAAAGCTCAGGACCTCCAGAATTCACTCACTGAGCTTCAGAGGCTGCACTATTCAATTCAATTCAATTTCTCTTTATTGTCACTTGTGCATATACATACAAGATATATAGCACAGATGAAATTGCTGTCCTCTCCCACCTCAGTGCAATCATATTAAAAGTGCCAAAAAAAAAATTCTAAAATGTGCGAGGAAGGACAAATACACGTAGACGAACAACACAAAAAACATAAAAACGCCGATGACTTGGGAGAGAATCAAAATCAAAATCTTGCATACAGTTTAGATCTTGTCTGTACTCAGACACAGGTCAAATATTCCATTTCTGTCATGACTTTTGGAGACGTACCTTTTTTCTGCTCCTGTCTGATATTATTTATTTAAATACACAACTCTCAAGAGGTTTGGTCAGGACTATCTGAAGGATTACTCTTAACCAGGTAACTTATATAGACTGTGTTTGATGTGGTTCACCTGACAAACAAGTACTTCAAAGTTTTGTCACATAATTCATATGCTCTGCTCATGTACACATTCTAAGCAAGTAAGTCATAATATTTAGATCCTAAATAAACTTGGCTGGTTCAAACATTTTGGTTCAATATGGCTTAATAACTTATACTAACTTGACAGAGATGGGTAAAGTAGCCAAAAATTGTACTTCAGCATCAGTATTGTCATTATAAATAATATTACTAAAAGTAGGTCTACAAAATAGTGGTCCAAGAAATTACTCAAGTAAGAGTCAAAAAGTATTTGGGAAAACTACTACTCAAGTAAGAATAACTTAAAGAGCAACTGTAAATGTAAAAAAACTTATGTCAATGTAATTCAAAGGACAAAACATGACTGTCACTGGCGATTTCAGCCTGTGCAATTTACAGACTGTTCTCACTAAATACCACCAGCATGTAAACATTCCCACCCAGGGCAAGAACACTTTGGACCATGTTTACAGTAACATACGAGGTGCATTAAGGGCCGCATCGTACCCACCATACAAGTCAGGAAGTTCCCCAACCAGAAGCCCTGGATAAACAGTGAGGTACGGCACTTGCTGCTCACTCACTCTGCTGTATTTAGATCTGGCGATGAGGCTGAGTACAAAACTGCACAGTACCAACTGCAGAGGGCCATAAGAGCACCCAAGAGGCTACACAGAGGGAAGCCGGAGGGATTCTACTCTATTGCCGACCCCAGGAGGATGTGGCATTGTCTGGACCACATCACAGACTTCAGGACCAGCTCCAGCTCCACCACCATCAGAGTCTCAGACAACCTCCCAGACAATCTCAGTGCATTCTACACCTGCTTTGAGACCACCTCCACCCCCATCTCACCAGCCCAGGTACACACAGTCCTGAGGAGGATTGACCACTGCAAAGCTCCAGGTCCAGACAGTATTCCTGGGAGGGCCCTCAGAGCGTGTGTTAACAAGCTAATTGATGTCCTCACCTCCATTTTCAGCCTCTCCCTCAGCCAATACACTGTCCCCACTTGCTACAAAACCACCACCATCTTTCCCCTCCCCGAGAAGAACCCTCCATCCTACCTGAATGACTACAGGCCAATAACACTCACTTCAATCGTTATGAAGTGCTTTGAGAGAGTGGTACTGCCCTACATTCAGAGCAGCATAACGGACACTACAAACCGTCTGCCCAACAGGTCCATTTCTGACCTCATTGCCGCCGCTCTTCATGTTTCCATCTCCCACCTGGAAAAATAAATATTCCTACGTCAGAATTTCAACACAGTTATTCCCCACAAACTGTCATCACTCGGACTACTACTGGCTTTTGGACTTCCTGACTGGCAGGCTCCAATTTCTCAGGATTGGGAACAGAACTTCAGCCAGCATCACCACAAACATCAGTATCCCACAGGGCTGTGTCCTCAGCCTCATTCCTCTACACCCTGTTCATCCGCGACTGAGTCGCCTCCCACCCTGAGAACATCATTCTGAGGCAGAGACGAGGTGGCCCACAGGAGAGAGGTGGACAGTCTGGTGACCTGGTGTGGAGTCAACAACCTCACTCTCAACATAGACAAGACTAAGGAGATGATAGCGGACATGAGGAATAAGAGGAGACCTCATCAGCCACTGTTTATCCAGGACCTTGAGGTGGAGAGAGTGAGCAGTTTTAAATACCTGGAGGTCCACATCAGTAATGACCTCACCTGGACACTTAACACAACACAGGTGGTGAAGAAGGCTCAAAAGCGGCCGTACTTCCTGAGGAGGCTGAGGAAATTTGGCATGTCGCCCAAAATCCTCAGCAACTTCTACAGCTTCATCATTGAGTCCATCCTGACCAGCTGCATCACTGTGTGGTGCAGCAGTACTTCTGTGAAGGACTGTAAACACCTGCAGAGAGCGGTAAAGACTGCCACCAAGATCACCAGGATTCCTCAAATCTCTCTGCAGAGCATCTATCATCGCAGAGTCCACAGGAGAGCTTCCACCTACCCCCAACATGGACTATTCATGCTCCTACCTTCGAGCCAGAGGTAGAGAAGTGTGAAATGCAGGATAACCAGACTCAAGAACTCTTTCTTTCCAACAGCCATCAGACTCTTGAACTGCTGAGCAATTCTATATTTATTTATTTATTTTATATATATATATATATATATATATATATATATATATATATATATATATATATATATATATATATATATATATATATATATATATATATATATATATATATATATATATATATATATATATATATATACCTAATTTTCTTTATTCTTTGTGACCCAGTGGGGTCAGCAAGATAAGAATTTCATTGTATAGGGAAACGTGTTTCTTTACTGTACATATGACAATAAAAGCTTTGCATCTTGAATCATGAATCCTTCAAATATGGTATTTTCAAACAACAGACACAAAAATAAGACAAAGGCTGGTGTGAACCACACTGGTTCTGAACCACAGTAAGCAGTCGGTTCGAGAGTGCTCGAAACAGGAGGTCTCAGAGTGACTCCACTCGCACTCTGGAGTGGGTGAGTCTGGGTCTGTCTGCGCACGTGAATCTGGGTCTGTCTGCGCAGATGAGTCTGGGTCCGTGTGCGCAGGTGAATCTGGGCCTGTCTGCGCAGATGAGTCTGGGTCTGTCTGCGCAGGTGAGTCTGGGTCTGTCTGTTTGTCGTCTCCACGCCTCCTCCGCGTACAGTCCTCATGGTGTATTAGCCACAGGTGAAAGAAGCGAGCGCGTGCGTGCTTATTCACAAATAAGTTCGTTATCAGCTGATGGACTCTCCTGGGGCTCATGGTGCGTATTAGGAGTGAATCATGCGCGGTGTATGTGAACAAGACCGACCCAAAAGTAAAGTAAACAGAACTAAATCTAGTGTGCACTGGGGTGGTCCACAGAGCCACTGGCACGTGTGAAGAGAACCTTACTCACAGAGGACAGAGTAATGGAAAGATTTTTATTCCTTTTTTTTCCACTTTTATTCACTCTTCTCTTTTAATAAACTTGCCTTGCCACTATTTTTTACTCAAGTAAGAGTACTTTTGCTTCAATCAAAATCTGACTCAAGAAGGAGAAAAAGTATGCTGCGAGAAAAGTATCTGAAAGTACAATTTCTTTACAAAGTAATGAAATTGTACACCAAGCAGAGTACGACCCACTTCTGCTTGGTGACAGTAATAAAAATCATTACAAATGAAACTAAAATGTAAATGATTATTGTATGCAGTGCAGCCGGAGCGAGCAGCCGATCAGGTTCCACACACCCACAGACGCACACGCACGCACACACTTTTACACACGCATCCACACGCACTCGCACTTTTACGCACTGCGCTGAGTGAAAGAGGAAATCACACGGGGTGAAGTTCATCGCACTTTCACACTTCCTCAAACGCCTTGCTGCTTGAGTCGCCTGCTCTTGTCAGGTCCTGCCCGCTCCTGTCTGCTCCTGTCTGCTCTTGTCTGTTCTCCGCTCCAGCACAGACCCATGAGGGGCCCCGCTGTGTGCGTGTGAGGGGCCCTGGGACACATGGAGGGGGCCGAGGCGGTAAGTCCGTCTTCTCTCACTCACTCTGGCTGTACAGTAACAGTATGTGGTATGGCTGAGCTGGTGTGGACTCTGATCAGGTGCAGTGCTTTGCGGCTTTCACTTTATAGCTTCATGTTATCAGGGCGTTCGTGACGGTTACAACGAAATAATTTAGGCTTATCCAAGTTTTTGCTTCACTTTGATATATCTAGCTATAATTTCCTCAATACTAAGCTATGCAGTATAGTTTAATTTACTTTGAAATGACTTGCAACTTCTCCATGGTAACGGTTGTTTGATTAGCCAGATAAGCTCTATGCTCACAGGTGCATTTGGTCTTTCCCTTAAGGCTACAGTACTGTTGACTGTATTTGTACAAGGTTAGCAGTTCAAGGAGACTACTAATGTGTCCTTGGGTAAAACACTTCACTGCCTTGCTTTCAGTTCATGAATGTGTTTTCCTTATAAGCAACTATGTCACCATATTACTCTGAGGAAACTCTATATAAGACTAAAGCATTATTATCATACAAATATGAAATCATTTGAACATCTGTGTTTGATATGATACAGTTTTGCAACTTTGTGGTTGGACCAGAAGCCTGAGTAGTCCACACCAGACAAACAGCCTCTCTATTATGAACACACATTATCACAATCCAGTCGGACAGGTCCATCTGGGCGGGACTGACCATGTGTTAAAGTCCTATTATGGGACTTTTTTATGCCAAATATAGAAAAAATAAAGTAATGTATTTTATAGTATTTTATTTCGATTTTTTTTTATTGCTCTAAAAAAATGTACCAAAGCCATTGTCCTGTATACTGACTAATGACATGCAGTATAAGGATCAGTGGAGCTAAGATATATATATATATATATATATATATATATATATATATATATATATATATATATATATATATATATATATATATATATGTATATATATATATATATATATATATATATATATATATATATATATATATATATATAGTTTGTTTTTCAGAACGCGGAGCCGCTGTCTCCAAACTCCAGGAGGAGTTTCAGCTTCTCGTCTCTGCGCATCAAAAGTAAGATGCACGATCTGAGCACATCCACAAGATTTCATAAATATACTGGGCAATACAAAACATGCATTATTGCTACTGTCCACAGAGAGGCACCACAGTCAGGACGAGAGCTTCTCACGGCGCAGGGGTGTGTGGTCTTACTCCTCTGTGCCAAACCGCTCTAGCTCCAGAAAAGGTATACTCTGATCAGTATCTAACTAATGTGAAGGAATTGTATGATTAAATAAATATAAATAAAAGAATCTAACTTATCAACAAACTTATACTTTCTCTTTCCTATTAACCTTATTCCCTTCCCACTTTTGTCTAAATGCAACTAAACTGCGCTTTCTTAGCACTAAGCGGGAATCCCATTCATTTCAATAGAGAATTTGAGAAAAGGTTTACCGCTATATTATGATATAAAGCAGATTCATGTGTGTGAACAAGTCAACACTGCACCAATCCTCTGGACGGCTTTAAAACGGCTTAGTAGTCCCTTTAGAACACATGTGTCAAACTCAAGGCCCGCGGCCCAAATGTGGCCCTCCACATCATTTCATGTGGCCCTCGACAGGGTACAATAAAAAGCATGATGGTTTTAAAATCTCAATTTATCAGGAGATATGCAGCTGCCCAGCCATATTTTACATCTAGGCAGATGCTTATGCAATATTTGTAACTTGTATAAGTAATAAATACAGAAACAGTTAATTACTAAGTTAAAAAATGTGTTAGATTTATTTTACATTACCTTTGAGAGCGGACATTTTGCTGATGTGGCCCTTGGTGAAAATGTATTTGACACCCCTGCATTAGAACATATTTACAGTCCAGATTGGCAGCCCCATGCTAAGTAATACAACCTGAATGGCAATGGCAGTGCCTACAGCAACTTCCAGAATAAGGTGAATAGACTGCATTGAAAACTGTCTGTGGTACTTGTGAACTGAGGACCCGTGGTCTATGTGCAGATGCTGCATTTGAGGACGCCTCCCCTCCTCAGAGCCCTCTGGAGAAAAGCAGGCCTCCTTCAGGTAACACACACTACCCACTAGCAAATATATGTGGCAGCTAGCATCACTATGACTACAAAAAGCCCCATATTTGATTCCTGAACAGTGTCTGGTCATTTAACTTAGTTTATTTGTTCTCTTTGTGTCTGGGTGAAATGTGCCATAAACCTACAACTGATACGGATGTGATATATGTGAGTGGCTAGCAGTGTCACCTCAGAGAAAAAAATGTTCCTGGTTTGACTTCTGGGGCTTTTTGTGGAGTTTCCCTGTGTCTGGGTGGGTCTCCTACAGGCACTCCAGTTTCCCCCATCAACCTTAAACATGCACAATAGATCAAATAGCTAGATCAGCTTACAAGAGTAAATTATGTGTAATAACATAGACATATTAGGATAGAAAACACTCCGTCTGTAGCCTGACGTTTTGAGCTGTCACATTTAAACACAAGAGCATCAGGCCCACCCAGTAAATCTGCTTGTCATGGAGAGCCTGATGTGTAACAGAAGCCCCAGGATCAGATAACACCTGCTCACCATGTGACCATGTTCTCCTTCACACCTGGACCGTCTCAATATGCTACCCACAATGCAAGGCTGAGCTGTTCTCATTGATTGGATGTATACGTTTAGATTGAGTTTTTAGTGCTATTAGTAGTAAAACACACACATCTGGAGTTGTTGTTTTTTGTGGGGTTTTTTCTCACATGTTTCAGTAGCTCCTCTGTGTTTTTAAAGTTCAGCTCCAAATTTGTTCTCATTATGTCATTGCTAAACTTGCCTCTGTTTATCATCTTCACCATTAGGAGGGGGTGGATCTTGTTACAAACTGCTTTCTTTTTCATTGCGTCAAAGATGCAGGCCTGGCGCCTTCTGCTGGTGTTATATCTACTGCTTTTATCATAATTAATTATATAATAAAACTGGTACATAATAATTACATAATAAAACTGGTAGCCTACATATCAGAGACATAAAGTTCTAGTCCACTACAGGGATTACCAAGGCGATGGTGTCAAGAAGCCTAGTTTTAGAACTAAGCTTTCTGGGATATTAGACCTCTAAGTTGTGGCGACAAGTTGTTTATGTTTCTGCATATGGGCTATAGAAGGATGAAGTGCCCCTGTGCTTCACAGGCCATACGCTCAACTATTGTCACGGGAACCTAGACTTTTCCTCGTCCAGCTGTAGACTGTATATAGACTTCTTTATACAGTCTGCGAGTCCAACCCGCAAGAAGAGAGAGATAACACATGCCCCGCCCTCCCCGAGTCCCGTGGCGCACGTTTGGAGAGCGGAGCGTGCACAGGAGCCTGGGACAAGCTCTTCCGTACGAGCAAAGATGAGGCCCGGTGCCCTGCGTATGCAGACGGATTCAGCCCGAAACTCTCTCCGCGACGAGTAACGGCGTCATGAGGAGACGGAAGGGCCGCGTGGGCGACCTGAGGAACCGCTGGAGTGAGTGTGGTCTCTGCGCTCCGTATGTGATCAAACTGAACCGTGCAGGGGGTCAGGCCAGGGGCTGTTCCGTGCACTTTAACGACCTGTTTCCCAGCAGAGGTTTTGTGCACCTTACTGCTCTAAACCACTACGCCCTTTAGTCAATATGGCGCACCTAAATGTTTACTTTGGCACAATATCGGACCCTATCAAAGTTTTGTTTTTGGCACTGTGAAGATCTATGAACTCGGACTATGTTCTACAGACTTTGTCCTACAATTTTGGCTGTAGTTCCCAAACTGTGTTGCATGACCATCATCAGGTAGGGTTCCCTACAGTTTTAGTAGCCTAAATAATTTGCCTACTTCTAGAACACTTGGACTATAAGCATAATAATATTAGGATAATATGAAATAATATATCAATACTCAAACTGACTATATCTCCCATCAAAACTTGACATACTTATATTAGTGTATCAGCCTGTATAATGCTCTGTTGTATTGGGTTGATCATTTTTAGAATATTTACAAAGGACCTGTTGTGAGGAACTTTGAGGCATTGTGAAGTTAAGGTATACTTTTTTTTTTGTCCCTGTAAGGTTTTGTCCCCGTAATTTGTCCTCTCTGCTGGGGCAACCTTTTGAGACCAGGGAGGATCCATTATCAGACCTTGAGCTAGGCTTGTTCAGGACTAACTTGGCTCATGGATTTGACCTAGTTTGTATGTTTTGGGTTGATGGGGAAACCGGTGTGCCCGAAGGAAACCCACCAGACATGGGCAAAACATGCAAACTCCACACAGAAAGCCCTGGGAGTCACACCCTAAACCTTCTTGCTGTGAGGTGAGAGTGATGGATGCAGGACTGCTCTAGAGGAGCTGTTGGGGGGAGTAAAATTGTGTGTGTAAGGAATGCAGTGTCTCTCCTCTCCTGCAGTCTTGTGTTGGGACTTGTTGTGTAGCCCGGGGCAGTGACACTCGGCTGCAGCTCTGTGGGGCCTGGCTCTGGTGCACTGTGGAGGATACAGACCTATATCACAGTGCAGCACCTGTCAGCCCTGTTCTTGAGTAAGGGGGGTATTAGGAAATGGCTTCATTGACGTTTACATAGAGATTAGCTGTGAGGTCTGATTGCACTTAAAGGATAGAACAGAAACAGCCTGCAGAGTGGTTGTGTCTGATCATGTGGATTCCCTCCAGAGGTTATCACAATTCATGTAAACGTAATACATCACTTCACTCTGATTTACTGGGCACTCTCTCAGCAGGACAGGCAGTTACCAATAGTAGGAGTGGGTGTGAAAAGTATGTTTGAGCTTAGATCAATAGCAGATCGCCACAGAGATCAGCTTCGACTGTTGATTGTGCAGAAATCTGTTTCTCAGACCTCTGTGTTGTTTTTTTATGCATGTAAGATGCCATGTTTGTTTTAACATGAACGGAACATGTGTTTCTCTGAATGGTTTGTCTAGTGGTCAGTCATGGCCATCTGAAAGACGGCATACAGTTCCTGAGAAACCATATTAGATTTTTTTAAATGTTCCTTGCACACGTTGCACTTTACTCATTCAGATGATTTTGAGCCCATATGTCCATTCATTCAGTAACTTTGGAAAGGACCTCTCACTGTACTGCATACTTCCTCCATTCAAATTGCAATATTTCTGACAAGTATTGTGATTGTACTTTAATAAAAGGATTAAGTTCACGTGTCCAGAATAATTTACAAACAGACTGAATTATGACAGCCTAATAAAAGAATGATGTTTCAGAACATGTTTGTACAGATCTAAACTATAGGGTTAGCAGTTTTTATGCAGAATAACACTGCAGCATTTTTCCAGTATCGTAATTTCCTCTTCAAACAACAAAATCTCTTAATTATATTAAAATTGCAATTTTAATGAACACAATTAGCAGTATAATTTTGATAAATTTTGCAAACCTACCTCCATTTGACTGTCGGCTTGGCTATAGATTCCCTGGCCGGTACAGTCTGTCCACATCACTTTAATGGGAGCTCTGTACAGTGCAGTGATATATTTGTATAAAAATGAGCTAAGTGTCCCCAGCCTGACCTGCTGTTTCTGCCGCAGGTGAGCAGCCTCGAGGAGCCCTCATCTCGGACATCTCAGGGAGGCACAGTCAGTACATGCTAGTTCTTCATGCTCTCTTTGTGTACTGCCGCTAATGTTAGCTTGCTCTCCAGCAGGCCCCAGTGTTCCAGGAGAAGATGCAGGCGGTCGGCAGGGGGCCCTCAAGAGGGTCAGTGCTATGTTCTCCTCTTTGCGCAAAGGAAAAAAAGACCGTGAGTATTCAGATATTAAGTAAGTATAAGTATTTACCCTGTTTAGGTCCTATATTGAGCAAAATTAACTCTTGTGAGCTTTAAGCAATGTTAGAATGTTACCTCTTCGAAAACGTACTCGGAATTGTGTTTTGTTTCATTCATGCGTTTGAGTAATCCTTTATGATTAGTTATTGTTGCATTTCCAGAGCTCAAAATGCTCTTTTCCACCTTGTGATATCATGAAGCACTAGTTTTCAAGTTACCAACTACCTTTCAGCTTTTATTCAGTAGAGTTAAGCAATTCCAAGGCTGAATTTATCCAAATTATTCTAGTGTAGGTGTATGGAGTTCCTGTATTACCACATGACATCACTGTGTTTTCTGTTTGAGAGAGGAACACAGCCTAAATATGCTGGATTTTTGTGATGAGGAAACAACATAACACAGATCAGAAAATGGTGTAATATGGGCCCTGTAACTATATGTTATAGGCCTAGATTTGTTCATAATTATGGACTAGCCAAAATTCCAAATATTCGTTTGGCCTTCAGGACTCGTGACATTTGTCAATCTGGACTAGCTCATGGAAAATAAAGTTGTATAGCCCTGGTGTTCTGCATTTTCTTACACAAATGATTTGATTTATAAGTCAAAGTGGTTAATCTAATGCAAATCAAGGACTACCACAGTACCACAATGGTGACACAGATCTACACCGGGACTAAGCCGGGACTAAACTGGGACTAAGCCGGGACACTGTAGTAGGGATAAATAAAGAAGATGGTAAATGCAAAGTTCTTAAAGCTTCCTGCATAGCACTTGAACCCACTGTGAGGGCCACAGTTGTGACACAGATCTTACCTGGACTAAACCTTCTGTTATCCTGTTGTCTGTGCAGGAGCCAAAGAGTCAGAGCCGCTCGAGCCTCTGGGGCCCCTGGTGGAGGACCCATCTAGACAGCAGCGCTATGCCAGTGGACAGTACTTCTTTGAGTACCTGGTGGTGGTCAGTCTGAAGAAGGAAAAGGAGCAGGACAACTATGACCCACAGATCTCCTACCAGTTCCCCAAGGTCTGTGAGCTTATATGTGCTGACAAAAAACCCTTTGTTTAAAAGCCTACATGTGTAATATGTGTTGTGTTGCTGTTCATGAAGTCTCTGTACAGCATGTGTGTATAGAGCAGATTATTATGAGGTACAATTTTAGTCTGTTTGCCACATGTGTTCAGAACTGTCATGTGTGTTCTTTCAGAGAGATGGATTGGGCCGCTCCCAAAAAGAGGAGGAGGAGAAGATCCTGAAGGCCATCACGCTCTTCTGTTTTCCAGAGGGTATTAACTGGGCTCCTCTGACTGAATACCACAGGTATTGAACCTAGCCTGACCCCGACTTACCCTTGACTCCAGCTGACCTGTGCTGCTGTGTTTCAGTGAGACCTTCTCTTTCGTCTTGACGGAGATTGATGGCAGCAGGAGGAACGGCTACTGCAGGAGGCTGCTGGTCAGTACTGTCTCTCACATCACAAGGGTCTGTAGGCCAGTGCTCTATTGTCCCTCACGTCACCTCACAGCAATGCTCTACTGTTGCTCACATCATCACAACAGTGCTGTGCTGTCCCTCACATCAGAACGGTCTGTAGGCCAAAAAAACATAAATTGCTGCCAACCTGGGGTGGGGTGGAGCCCCATCCCTCATTCTACTTGTTTAGAGAATGTCACACTTTTTCAATGCTGTCACATGAATTGTAATTTACATAGAACATGTGTTATTTTCTTTTATTTGCAAAAACATCAACACTTTTGGGGTGTACTGGCTTTCTTGGTGGCTATTCCACTTTTTCCAAGTGTGCTATAATGAAGTGCTTATGATTTGGCTTAGATACACAATTCACTCAAATGTAGTTAACATCATTATATTTAAGAATACCTTCAAGATATTACAGATTTCTATAAACTGACCATTTTGACCTTCCTGGTTGGACATGGGCGGCAAATGTGACATGTGTAGAGGTAATTCCATGACTTGCCAAGCAACCATACTTAAAACAAGAACCAAAGCTTGTCTAATGTACACAATAGTTATTATTTGATAACTAAAAATACTTAACACTATAATTTCATAAAATGCATGTTAAAACTGTCAGTAAAATGTCTTTGTCGCTCATAAATTGTCCCTGTGTTTTGGATGACCTTTTATGTTTTGATGACATAGGTGGAGGGATTCCTTTTTAGAGCTCAGCACTACTTTATGCATTTTTCAACTTAGTGTTTTCATTTTTTTCTTTACAAACTCCTTGGTGTAAAACTAAGATGAATTTTTATCACCTGTCCTATCCCACCAAACCAAGTCATAAAACATGAAAACCTGTCATATGCACTTTAAACATTTCATCATTTTAAAAGGGAAGTGTCGTAACGGTGCGGGTCAGGACCAAAGTATGCGGACTCAGAGCAGGTTGACAGTGTTTATTTACAAGTCTGTGAATCAAAGTCTTAAATAGTTCAAATGACACACACGAGGAACCAGGAAGCAGGAGGCAGGCAGGATGGACGAAGAGCGGGTCGGGAACGGGAAGCCGGGGTTGGAGTGAAGACGGGAGCGGGGACGAGACCAGGACAGACAGGGCCGGCGTAGTCCAAGGAGTGGGACCCAGGGTAAGAAGCAGGCGGGACGCCGGAGACCAAGACAGGCAATGCGGAGTGAGATGACTGTACCGGAGCGTAGAGACAGGAGCAGGAGCGGGCGAGGGCAGGAGTCTGGAAAGGTGACAAAATCCAAAGTGAGAACAAGCAGGCGGGTAACAGGAATGCAAAAAACAGAGCTGGAACATTCACGTTTTACACGCGGACGGTCTGGCTCCGAGTGTAGTCTGCCAAGTCTTCTTATACGCCACCACAGGTGAGGGCGATTGAGCTAATGCACTCCAGGTGCGCGCAGAAGGAGTCAGAGACTCCGCCCAGCTCCAGACAGACAGGTGAGGGAGGGGGAGAGAGAGTACAGGAGGGCAGCAACAAACAGGCATCATGACAGGAAGTATATTTTAAAGGTTCTATATTACGCAAATTGTGCTTCTAGGCATGTTATAATGCTGACCTCTTGAAAAACAGACCTGGAATTGTGTTTCATTCACACGTTTATGTAATCCTGGATTATTAGTCGTCCTACATCCCCAAAGCTCAAAATACCCTGTTCCACCTTGTGATATCACGAGGCTGTAGTTTTTAAATTAACAGTTGCCTTTTACCTTTAGATCAGTAGAGACTGACAGTTCCAGGGCTATAATCATCGTGATTCAAGTGAAGGTGTATGGAGTTTAAAAACATAATGGAGCACTTCACATGCCATCACAAGGTGGAAGAGTGTTTTCTGTTTGAGAGAGAGAGTGAGTTAAATATGTGTGAATAAAACAAAACACAACTCCAGGTATGCTTTTGATGAGAAAACAACATTATAACATAGATCAGAAAATGGTGTAATATAGGAACTTCAAGTAATGGCACAGATGTTTTTAGAGACCTAAGAACATCCCTTATGTGTGTGTCCTGTGTGTGCAGCCTGGGGGTAAAGGAGCACGCCCTCCGGAGGCCTACTGCATTATCAGCCGTGTGGCCTGCTTCGGACTCTTCTCTAAGGTAACCGCAAACCACAAGTCCTTATCTCATCTCAGAGGAACTGTGAATAGCTGCTGTTTAAGGCATGATCACTGTGCTTTTAAGGGTAGTGTTACATTAAAACAGTGCTTCTCAATTATTTTCTATCATACCCCCCCATAAAGAAGAAAAAATTTCACGCCCCCCCCCCCTAACCCCTAACCCCCCCACCGAAAAAATAAAATAAATGAAATGATATAATGAAATTGAATTAAATATCAAATAAAAAATAAAATTAAATAAACATCAAATGACTAAATTAAAATTAAATACATATCAAAATAATACATTAAAATTTAATAAATATCAAATTAAAACAAGTAATTTAGCAATTTGGTACGCCACCTTATATGATGCTCGGTGCTTGCTGCTTTAAGTGACATTTACAAAGCGGGATGATTGTTGGCAATATTTGGCACGTTTACGCTGAAAAAACTCCAGCGTCTTATCAGCGTGACTGAGGTGCAATGAGGTGGCGCCTCACTTATTTGGCTTCATACTGTCCGCTGCCAACATTTTCAGACACAGCAGACACCGGTCTGTCCTCGTGTCCCACCGGAGTCACGGTGAAGCCAAGTGCTAAATACGCTTCATCAGACTTCCTTGTCTTATTTTTCGGGTGACTTTACCTCCGTCTATATCCGCCTTTCTTTTCATCCCTGTTAAAATGTTTTCCATAGTGTCCCTGTGCCCTGTGTCACGATCTGTTCGCTCTCTCCTGCTCTTTGCTGTGCGCGTGCTGCGTACGCGCTGTACAGTACAGTACTACAGTGTCATACGCGGAGTCATACGCGCCCCCCACAGCATCTCACCCCACTATTTGAGAACCACTGCATTAAAACATTGTCAGTCAGCCTTTTCCATGTCATTGTAGAAAATCAGTCTGGTTTGAGGTAGAAAGTAAATGGTTCCCGAAGAAGTTTTAAATACTGGCCCTGCTAGTTGTTAGTTTTACCATGACAACAAAACTCCACTCTGGTCTTTGAGAATTGTGAAAAACGCTCATTGCAGTAAATAATTAGGATGCTCTGACTGCACAGGCAAGTGAGGAATAATTTAAGGCCACATAGAAGGCTCATAGAAGGCCACTTTAGAATAGTCCAATGTTCCTCTTAGCCATTCTTGGGTGTTTTTAGCTGTGTGTTTTGGGTCATTGTCCTGTTGCAAACCCCATGACCTGCGACTGAGACCAAGCTTTCTGACACTGGCCAGCACATTTCTCTCTAGAATCCTTTGATAGTCTTGAGATTTCATTGCACCCTGCACAGATTCAAGACACCCTGTGCCAGATGCAGCAAAGCAGCCCCAGAACATGTTTCACAGTAGGGACAGTGTTCTTTTCTTGATATTCTGTGAACATAGAGCTGATGTTCCTTGGCAAAAAGTTCAATTCTTGTCTCATCTGTCCATAGGACATTCTCCCAGAAGCTTTGTGGCTTGTCAACATGTAGTTTAGCAAATTTCAATCTGGCTTTTTTATGATTTGTTTTCAACAATGGTGTCCTCCTTGGTCGTCTCCCATTAAGTCCACTTTGGCTCAAACGACAGATGGTGTGATCTGACACTGATGTTCCTTGAGCTTGAAGTTCATCTTTAATCTCTTGAAGTTTTTCTGAGCTTTTATATTACCATTCGTATTATCCATCTCTTTGATTTGTCATCAATTTTCCTCCTGTGACCACATCCAGGGAGGTTGGCTACAGTCCCATGGATCTTAAATTTCTGAATAATATGTGCAACTGTAGTCACAGGAATATGAAGCTGCTTGGAGATGGTCTTATAGCCTTTACCTTTAACATGTTTGTCTATAATTTTCTTTCTAATCTCCTGAGACAACTCTTTCCTTTGCTTCCTCTGGTCCATGTTGAGTGTGGTACACACCATGTCACCAAACAGCACAGTGACGACCTGTAGCCCTATATACAGGCCCATTGACTGATTACAAGATTGTAGACACCTGTGATGCTAATTATTGGACACATCTTGAACTAACATGTCCCTTTGGTCACATTATTTCAGTCTTTTCTAGGGGTACCGTCGTTTTTGTCCAGGCCTGTTTCATGAGTTTTTTGGGTTTTTTTTATAATTCTGTTGAAGCATGTTTGAAAAGCAATGTCTGACTTTCATTGGTTAAATTTCATAGAATTTCTTTCTGTTATTACCTTTGTCCTATTCAAGTTAAGTGAATTTTTCTTTCATTAACCGAAGGATACCAACAATTTTGTCCATGTATTTTTATATATGTATATATGTATATGTATATATAAAAATAGCATGACAGGTGAAGCAAAAAAAAAAAAAAAAAGGCAGCCTGATAATCTGATTAAACTAGGAGTCTATTATATGTGATTGCATGTGGTGCATTTGTCACAGCCCAGTGACAGTACAGGGTGTGGTTATTAGATAATGTGCTCTGTCTTCTTGGTGTGACCTGTAAGGCATACCGGTAGGCCTTTTGTGTATTGTATTGGTATCCTTTTATTACCTGATCAAAAGTCTGTTATTTATTCTGGCCTTTACAAATGGGAGCTGACTTTAAGCCTACTTTACTCTTTAGTCCTGTCCACTTCCAGCTGTAAGCCTATGTAATACCGTGCCCTTTGCTCACTCTTTTGTCCAGTGTGAGAAAGTCGGCCACAGATTTCACTTTGATCTGAGATTAAATTAAAGTGTAGTTTCAATGTACAAAATGCCACGTATACTTTTACATTTAAATATGATTTCCAAATTTGGGCGCTCTTTAAAGGGAACTGTATGTACGATTTTGATTTTGAAATTCCATAAACCCTGATGTATCTGGATCCCCAGATGTGAGGTAGATATGGACCAGTTATTTATGTTTTAATTTCATGTTTTGGTTGTCAAGACAATTATCCAGTCAGAAAGCAGAATGAGCCTCACATGAGTCTCTCATTTGGGTTGCCAGTTTTATATATCCAGTTTATATAATGCCTAAACAAAATGACATCTAGTACCTCAGTCCCCTTTTATTGCCTGACTGTAGCTTTGTTTCATATATAAATTATCATATTGACAAGTTCATGTTCATTAATGACAACGGGAAAGTAACAGATTACACTCTCTGGGAGACTCTTAAGGTTGCATGGAAAGGTTATATTATTTCTTGTGAATCAGCCATAAAAGGAACTTAATGCTGGTCTCAAAGAAATGGAGCAATTACTCCCTTCATTTGAAGAAAAGTATAAAGCTACTCAATCACAAGCAGATTACAAAACAATCCTTAAATTAAAATGAATCCAATAATATTTTATGTAAATGCATTAGTAAAAAAAATAATAAAACTTTAGCAAAACAATTCCAATTGGGTGACAAATCAGAGAAGCTGTCTGGAAGCTAACTCAGAGGATCACAAACTAAACAAACAATACATGGCATAAAATGTAAATCAGGAGAGCTACTAACAATACCCCCAAAATTAATTCTAGATTTAAAGAATTCTATGATGAACTTTATGCAAGCAAAACAACATTGACAATCTCTGAATTTGACATCTTCTTTTCTTATCTTACAATCCCACAATTGACACAGGATTCTAAAAACGACCTTGACAGGCCATTTGTAGAAGCCGATGTACTCCCCATCCCATCCTTTTCCTCTGGTAAATCAGCAGCTCCAGATGGATTTGGTTGTGTGTTTTATAAGGATTTTCATGCAAAGTTAATACCTATAATGATCAGAATGATAAAACACTCACTAGTAGCAAAGAAATCTCCTAATTCATTATATGAGGCTAACATTTCTCTGTTGTTAAAAAAAAGATAAAGATGAGAAAGACCCAGCAAGCTATCGCACTATGGTCCTTTTAAACTGTGACCAAAAAATACTAACTAAAGCTCTGACCTTAAGACTTGCTTAATGGATTAAAATTATCTACACACCTGTATCATGCATCGTAACTAATTTAGATGAGTTGCGGCCTGACAAATTACATGGAGTTCGTCAGGGCAATCTATTGTCTCCATTATTATTCAACATGGCAATGGAACCCTTAGCCATTGGTATCCGGGCCCATCAAAAGATCTCAGGTATACTACTGGACAGCGTGGAAAGTCTAATATTAATTAATATGCTGACTATTTATTACTTTGTCTAGCAGATCCAGAAACATCAGCTCTCCTGTATTGCCTTGAAACATTTAATACTCTCTCAGGATATACAGTCAATTGGGACAAAATTGTATTCATGCCTTTGCAAAAGATGTTAAGAGGTAAGAGTTGTAAGAGTGGAGACGTTTCGCTGCTCATCCATACCGCTTCTTCAGTTCTGGTCAGATTGCTGGTGGGCAGTGCCTTATATCTATCTGAAGGGAGGGGCTAATTACACTGAAACTGTAAATGGCTATTGTCTCCAGTTTCAGCCCTTAAAGACGCTGCTTGTTCTCATTGTTCTGGGTCTGAGAATGGTGTTATAGATGGGGGAGAGATTATGTCTCAGGCCCCCATTCCTGTTTAAGGAAAGATTCTCTTTCCTAACAAAAATAGCTTCTTTAACTCCTCTCTCAAACCATTTCTTTTCTCTGGCTAAGATCTAAACTTCACTGTCTTCAAAGGAGTGGTTTGTGGCTTTGAGATGGAGATGCACGGCGGACTGGGGTCCAGAGGAACTCTCACGCCGGTGTTGGTACATCCTCTTATAGAGTAGCTGTTTAGTTTCTCCAATGTAAAGCTCACTGCACGCTTCACTACACTGAATGGAATAGACTACATTACTTTGTTTATGGCTCGGAGTTTTGTCAAAGAAAAATGGTTTGCCAGAGAAAAGAAATGGTTTGAGAGGGGAAGCTTTTTTTTTTTTTTTAGGAAAGAGAATCCTTCCTTAAACTTTTTTTTTTTTTTTTTAATACAGTGAGAGTAACTGAAAACTGTTGACTAATGCTAGATTGTGTCTCTGATGTTTTTATTATTATTTTATTTATTTTTTTACATTTTATTTATAGGTTTTCATAAATAAGACAAAACCTCTAAACACCACAGTATTAGAATAATAATAAAATAATAAATAATGAAAAAGAAATAAAACAAAAATAAATACATTGAAAAAGAAATGTATGTACTGGTACAGCCAATGCCATTAACACTCCCAGTTAGCTGTAGTCACTGCTCTGTCTAAAGCTCTGCCACCCAAGTCAGACTCCAATCTGAGCTGTAACACAGGCCGTGTCCCAATTCGCCAAACTGGCCTTAGGATCACGATTGGAAGTGTGCGTCGAAGGGCAGTTATGTAATTTCCGGCGCGACAAGGGCTGTCCCATTAATAAAGGAATGTGCAGTTATTGCTAGACAATAAGAAGGCATTATTATCATTAGAAATGATTATTGCAATAAGGATAATGTAAGAATGTTTGTTTCTATTGTAAGCGTCAAAGACCAAGAGACTGAAACATAAAGTCAGAAGGTTTAATGAGTTCCACACAGGTAACGTGAACAATGAAGCAACGGACTCTCCAGAAAGGACAGAAGAGAGTCCTGAGACGTGCACAAAATATTCATGAGTTCCGGTACATTCCATACGTCTGCGCCCCTCGTGGGCACGTGTCATTTACCTTCGTGTTAGTAAATCAAGATACTAGCTTGATGTAGCGTTGCACTGCTAGAAAATACTTTACAATAATAATTTGAAAAGAACTGGCACGGCATAGAAGGGAAAGAGTGCCCTCTACTGTTATTAAAGTGGTGTAGCCACTGGCCAAAATACCGAATGTTAAACTGCAATATCCCACTTTATGTACAACTAATCAGTGTTCTCTGGTTTATAGGCTATGAATGTGAAAATGATATTGTTACCTCTGTCTCTGTTATTACGTTTTCACAAGGTATATTTTGTTAAAGTTATGAAGTAGCTACAATTGAGAAAAAAATTACCTTGAAACTTATATTTGCCTATTGATATTCAATCTAAACAAAAAGAAACGGCTGTGATGACGACATCTTGACTTTTCTTCTATTAAATAATAAATCATTAAAAATAACGTACGTAATGTACGTATTGTACGTTCAAAGACAGCGGTGGAAGTGCGGTCCCTGGTTTAGGCCTGTCCCACTTCAGCAAGATGGCAGCTACACTGAGGAGGACACACTCTCAACCGGAAGCTTGAAACCACACTTTGAGGAGTACCTCGAAGGGTCTCTTCAAAAGGTGCATTTGGCGAATTGAGACACAGCCACAATCTGCCCAGAAAGAACAGACTTAATTTAAACTACAACAGGTGAGCTAATCTCCACGGCCAAACAAGTCCCACTCTCATAACATCAGTCACAAGCAAGCTAGCACTTGCCAACAGTTCCTCAGCTATTCACACTCACCGTTTTTATAGTAAAAGCAAAAAGTAAAATCTTTCAACTGGACATGAAGTTGTATAGCACTTCCCTAAACAAGTCCAGTTCTGTGTGATCATCACTTACATCAAACATCAGACCACTGCTGGTTAGAGCATGTTTCATCCAGATACTGAAAGACATATGTTGAGAAGAACACGCTTAATTAGTTCTACAGAGTCCTCAATGAGTGTGGGAGGGTATTTCCCAGGAAGTCCTTTATTTGATTAACAACATGGTTTAAAGTTTAGATATGGGTTAAAATAGGTTAAGGTTAGGGTTTAGGTTTAAGATGGGCAAGCAGTGACTTGTTAAAGTTACTATCACTCTCCAGGAAATGAATGCAAGTAATGTAATGTTCCCAATATGCATGGAAACCCAGCACGTGTGTGCTTTTTCAGATCTTTGATGAGGTGGAGAAGCGGCGTCAGATATCTATGGCGATGATCTACCCATTCATGCAGAAGCTCCGTGAGGCGCCATTCCCTGCTCCAGGAAACACTGTGGAGATCAAGAGCTTCATCCCCGAGTCTGGCACTGAGGTCAGTCTCCCCTCTGCTCTGGGCCCACCACCTCTGCTCTGCACCCACCTTCTCTGCTCTGGACCCACCCCATCTGCTCTGGACGCATTTCCTTTTCTCTAAGTCCACACCCACAGATAGCTCACACTTCACTCACTCAGAGCCTTTCCAGTATACCCCAGTGCCAGCTCTGATCCTGGGCCATATTTGGACTGTGAACACATGCACTAGAGTTATCAGGAATATTCTAGTGAAATATTGTCAGTGTAGCTCCAGCCCCTGACAGGGCAGTACAGCAAGCAAACTCTGGCAACGTTTTCTTAAAATTCCACCGCGTTATAAAACTTTCTAGCTACAAGCTAGTGTTGTTTCATTGTTTAATGAAATGTCAAGACTATCAAGGGATTCTAGAGAGAAATTTTCTGGCCAGTGTCAGAAAGCTTGGTCTCATTTGCAGGTCATGGGTTTTGCAACAGGACAATGACCCAAAACACACAGCTAAAAACACCCAAGAATGGCTAAGAGGAACATTGGACTATTCTAAAGTGGCCTCTTATGAGCCCTGACCTAAATCCTATTGAACATCTTTGGAAGGCTTCAAACCTGACAACTGGAGCAGTTTGCAGTTTGAGGAGTGGGCTAAAATACCTGCTGAGAGGGGCAGAAGTTTCATTGACAGTTACAGGAATCGTTTTGATTGCGGTGATTGCCTCAAAAGGTTGTGCAACAAAATATTAAGTTAAGGGTCCCATCATTTTTGTCCATTTTGTACATTCTGAGAGGAGCACCACCTGTCAAATAAAATGTCTTTCTCTCGAACAAAATCAACATAAGTCTGATTGTAGTTTTTCCTCAATTTAATAATAGAATAGCAGATTTTACTTTCTGAAAATCTAAACTATCCTCGGCAGAGAGGATAGGCGTCCTGTGCTTTTCCAACTAAAGTACACTGCAATAATAAGTTCACACTTTTTTTTTTGGCCATTTTAATGTTTTAGCAATTCTTTGAAAAATTGTAAAGTATTTGTCAACATCTCATTGAATGAAGGCACCAAACGTATATTTTTATTCACATCAAAATCATAAAATGGGTAATAAAATGGGTGATTTGTATTGGAAGAAAGAGAGGAAGGTATTGCATCAGTGGCAAAGGATTAGGAGATATTGTCCATGGGTTTGGGGTTGTTTACTGTGGTAAATAGTGGCCTATGTAAGGTTGAGTGTATTGTGAGTCCGAGATGTTCAACCTTCCTGTGTTGTTTTTTTGAGTTGATGAAGTTCAGTGGTCTACCGGGGGCAGAGCAAGTGAATGAGACCAATTTAGTTTTGACAAGGGCAAGAAGATTAAAGCAGTGTGATGTTATAGTATGTGACACGGTCCTCAGTGGTTGGTTGGTTGGATGGACATGTAGGTGTTGGGAGTGGAGGGACAGAATGATTTGAGACTGTGAAAAAATATGGTACATATTTGTGTTGATTTGGGACTAGTTATGTTGATGTCGCAGCTCATTGGTCTGAAATGCCAGGGTGAGACAATACCAGAGGAGCAGATAAGGTTAAAAATGTGTTGGTGAGTGTTGGTGAGAAGGTTGACATGCTGGATGACGTTAAAGCTGTTTAAGATGTCCAGAAAGTCATGTGCAGTGTTACAGGAGCAGGAGTCAACATGGATGCTGAAGTCACCTAAGAGCAGAGTGGGTGTAGAGTATGGAGAGTATAGGAAAATTGTGTGATAAATTCTCCAAAATCTGACAAAAAGGATGGGTTTGTTTTGCAATAAACGATAGGAATTGTCAGAGGAGTTGAGCTAGGCAATTGAGATGTTCAAAAGTGGGGGCTGCAGGGAAAGGGAGAGGCCAGAGTCTCCGGATAGGTGGTTGTGGAGTGCAGTCTAAGTTGTGGACCAGCTGTTTGCGATGTTTTAGAGCCTACTCATCGCACACAGCTTCTCAGTCTATATTTTAGATTGAGAAGCTGTATTGCACTGTAACAGAGAGCCATGGATTTAGTGGTCAGATTCACCAGCGAGGAAAGAGAAGTGAGAACCAGGATGAGTAGGAGAACCGGCCACGACGACATCAGAGAGACAAGGGCAGCTTGGCTAAGAAGAGACGGGGTGGAGATGGTATACAGAAGTGACAGCCACTAGACTCTCCCACTAGACTAGAGAGGGACCTTGGAGTTATGAAGTTATATCTGTAGTTTGGTTTTATAACAAGGTGGGTTGAGATATTCTAACTGTAAATTGGTACACTGTTGTTGGCCTGATGCATAGTGCAGGATTGACCCAAAACCTTGTACATGGACATGACACATGTCATGTTCCAGATAACACAGTGACTTCCTGTACACACAGTCTACTTGTGTGTGAGTGTGTGGAGCACTCCCCAGGACCACACCTGATCCTGTTTGATCAGAACAGTTTTGAATTATCCTAAATGTAGTTTGTCTGTCACATACGCATGTATTGTGTAGTTTGTCTTGTCAATGTACCATACATTTTTAATTATAAACCGCTACTTTATTCCCACACTTTGAACCCTGCAGCCTATACAATACAGCTAATTTATAGATTTTTACTGGCTAACGGCCACCAGGGGGCACTCTCTAGCAGTAAATGCAAAAGTGAGACAGAAGTGGGGAAAGATTATGCGCTAAAGAATGCACTAGTTTTCATTTTGAACTGTCATTTTGTGCATTGTGCAAACACCCTCATCATGGAAAACACACAAAGAAATGCAAATGAGGCAGCTTTTAAGATAAAGGCAATGGATCTGGCCTCAAAGAAGGAAATGGAGCCACTGCACGTACGTTGGGCATTAAGGAATCAATGATGCTACGTTGGAGGCGGCAGCGGAAAGAACTTAGTCAGTGTAAAAAGACAACAAAAGCTTTCTGAGGAAATAAAACCAGATGGCCCGTGTTGGTGCTGTTTTATTTTCTAAACATGCAGGTTTGTTCTTCCTGTGTTATTGTTGTGTTGGTGCTATGTTGATGCCGTGTTGGTGCTGTTTTTTTAAAGAAAAGTTAAATTCTGTCAACTGGACAAAAATTTTGGAGTGAAGACATTTTGCCGCTCATCCAATTGGTTTCTTCAGTTCTGGTCAGATTGCTGGAGCGAACGGCCTTATATCCATCTGAAGGGAGAACATGACTAACACACTTAGACAATTGACAATGACAATTAGTCATGCCCCTAATGGGTGCTCTCACACCTATTATCATACTGGCTATTGCTGTTGTTTTTCTTCTTTTGATTTAGGTCTGAGTATGGAGTCATAACTCGTATATAAACTTTAGTCCAGTTGACAGAATTTTATTTATTTTTTGCTTTTTTTGTCTTAGTTTGAGAGTAAAAACAGCACAGAGTAGGAGTGAGAAACATAAGACACACACTTCCTTACCCCCCTCCTCACCTTTGAAATCATGTGTCACCTAAATAAAACTTGAAAAACAGAAAAATATTGTACAAAATACTCTCAGGTTGGCTGCTCTGCTTTTGTGTTGTTCCTTGCAGGGTTGCACAATCAAAGTCTTTGACAGGATCAGAAGAGGTGTACTTGATCAGAGCTTTGGGCATGGGTGTTGCTTAAAGGAAAATATACTCTAGTGCTAAATTTAGACTGGAGTTTTCAAAATACCACTGGTGTGACTAGGCTCTTTCAATAAAACTACCTTATCCAGAGTTAATGAGAGGATATTGCAGTTCTATGGGGTATTAATTATTAACACATAACATGCTACCTAACATGCTATATCACCATGCTACATTTTTATTGTTTTGAAAATGCTATATTTGCCCCAAAAAAAAAAAAAAAGCATATTAACTTGTTTTAGAAGTTTCACTTCAGTTTTTTGATGCTCACTTTCCTGCACTTCCATGCTCACTCCTCGCTTCAGAGCATCCCAGAGTGTGTGCATCCCATTAATAAAACTACTGCACATTTCAATGAGGAGGGATCAAATAGGGCCTGGGACAGATTGCATGGATGACATCTAAAATCTCTTCAGGCATGTTTTTGATGAGGGAACAATGTTATAGCATGGTAGAACTCTCCAAAAAGCCTTAATTTAGGCTTGATAGAATCCTGTTTTGGCTCTGGCACAGCGGACCACCCAATTCCAGTATCACCATAGTGAGTTGTGAGTTGATTGTCTCCCTGTCCTCCACAGATCATCAGGCTGACCCGGCCTCTGGACTCGTGGTTGGAGCATGTGGACTTTGGCACTCTGTTCCAGTATCTGAGCGACGTGGAGGTCCTGCTGGTGTTCTCTGCTGCTGTTCTGGAGAGACGCATCATCTTCATGGCCGACGAGCTCAGGTACAACAGCCAGGATAAAATATAATGGATCTGCACTGTGATTGGTCAGCAAAAATAATCCATTCCAAATATTAAAGACTGGGTATTTTAATTCTATAGGGTATTAACTGCGATTACATAACCTATTTAGATCATCACCTTCACTTTTAATGCTCTGAGTCTCCCTTCCCTTTGCTCTGCCTTCAGAGCACTATCACAACACAATCAGCATGCATCCCACTAATGAAACTACTGCATATCGCATCAGGTTTGCTGTGTACAGTTTTTTATCACACTTTGAAGAGTGCCTGTGAGAGATCACTAAAATACTCAAACATACATGGATGACATCTAAAACCTCTTCGAACATGTTTTTGATGAAGGAAACTTTTGTTATTTTTATTAAATTGTATTTATTTTGGATGTAGTCTCATTACCTCCAAAACTCTCCAAAGTGAATGTTCCACATTATAGCATTAAACAGTAAACACCTTGAGCGCCTGAGAGTCTCATAATTAGACTTCATTTACAAATCTTTGACACATTTCAGCTGAATTGCACATATGGATGATTGTACATAGGAGAACAAGGGACTTCTAATACAAGTATGTTGATCTTAACAGTTGTGTGTGAATGTGTGTTTGTGTGTAGCACTCTGTCCCAGGTGCTGCACGCTGTGGCCGCCCTGCTCTACCCCTTCACATGGCAGCACACCTTCATCTCCATCGTGCCCAAGATCCTGATGGACGTGGTGATGGCGCCCACTCCGTACCTGCTGGGCGTGCAGAAGAGCCTGCTGGGCCAGCTCTGCGACACTGTGGATGTAAGGCTCTGCATGCCCTCCCAAACACAAGACACATGGATCTATCTGCTACATTTCAATATAAGTTCAGTTGGCTAAATGCTGTACAAACATAGGTTTATGGATTACATAAATAGAAATGTGGAAAACAATACAAGAAAATCACAAGACAATAAAACCTTTCTGCATAATAAATATATGACACAATCAAGCCTGAAAATATTTGTACTGCACGCTGACAGTTTTGAGGTGCCATACATTATTTATCTAAAATGATTAGTCCACTGACTTTCTCTCCCGCCTGCCCCTTTACGGTATGTCACCATAAACCTCATCACAACAAAGAACCCCTAAGCTGGACCATGCTGACCTCTCCTCCTATGAATAGATACAGATCATTTACCTGGCCAGACAGAACCACACACTGACAAAACTTTACAAAGACGAGTGGAGCTGGAGATGTATCTTGTCTCGCCAACTTCACAGGGCGTGATTGACAGGTGAATTAACCAATCAGAGAGACGCAGAGTCTGTTTGTGTCAAAACCAATCATGACTGCTTACACATGAAAAAGAAAAAAAACAAATTACTGAGAAATGGTATAGATTTTTGCATAGTCAGCAGTCAAAGCACCATATTTTCATTTACTTTAGGTAAAATAAGTATATATATATATAGATTGTTCTGAATGCTACTAGAATTTTTGAGATGAGACAGCTTCTGCTTTTGAGAAAACAAAGTGATACAAAGTATCGACTGTAGTTGGACTGTCTCAAGTTAGGAAGGAGCCTAACAATTTCAAGAGGGTCAATACGAGGGATTATAACATGGTTAAAAGCTCTGAAAGGCTTATTTTTCAGTTTACAATTGTAGTCAAGGAAAAAGTCAAAACAAATGTCTATTGTAAAGCATTTTATTCACAAGTGCCTTTTAATTTTTATCCCACCTACACATGTGTTGTATTTTCTCTGAGTAATATAGTCATGTGTCCTCAGCTGCTGGTGGTGGACCTGTCCGAGGACAAGAAGGAGACTTTTACCTACTCAGTAAGAACACTTGTGCAGGAGTGACGGGGAATGGGTCAAAAATGTCTTTGATTTTTATTTTTTCTTGTCCTTGTCCAGATTGGTGATGAAAAGACCATTTTGCCTCCAAAGATACAGACAGAGATCCTGGAGTCTTTAAGAGCAAGGAGACAAGCCTCAAGTGAGTATGAATTGCAAACTAAAAGTGGGACTAAAGAGTACGACCCATCCCCTATCCCCTTCCCCTCACTCTCCCCTTTAGTCTTCCTGACCCCACCCCTCCTCTCCCTAACTCTCCCCTAGTCTGCACTAAAATAATCACAATGGCAGATCTGCATTGTATTTTGCAGAGTAAAGGTTGAAATAAAAGGATAAGGGCTAATTGATTTTAGGTTATAGAGCAAAATGGAATGGGTTTGATATTAATATTTGGGCTGTGTGAAATCACAGAAAAAAAATGCAATATTCAATAACAATATTATTGCAATGTTCCAATAATTTCAAACTAAAAGGGCCACATATCAAACGACACTAAAGCAGGACTAAAGCAAGGCTAAATTTGGACCAAAATCTGTTACTTGGTGGTGGTAAGCTACTACACCCATAGCTGCTCTGGGGGACAGACGAAAGCGGCTAAATGGAGGCATCTACCCTCTAACCACAACCAATCTCCCACACTTATACCACATTCATCACAAACATTAGACTAGCTGTCCTACACTAGTACACAACAGTATTACTAAATAAGCTGTATATTCCTGTGTGTGTTGTCAGCGGTGGAGGAGCTGAACCGGGTGGTGTCTGAGGCTTTCCTTCAGTTCTTCGTGAAGACTGTGGGCCACTACGCGTCCTTCGTTAAGTACGGCTCACCTGGAGAGCACGGTGTGTTCCAGAAGAGGGGCTTCTACAAAGCCATCGAGTCCAAGAGCACACGCCACTTTGTCAAGAAGTTCATCCAGACACAGATGTTTGACCTGTTCATCCAGGAGGTGGAGCAGCAGCACCCTGGCCCTCAGCAAGGTCCTCCCTCCCCTATAATCCATTTTGTCAGCATTACAATTTGACCAATGTATTGTTTATTGGCATGGGCGCTATTGGCAAAAATCCTCCTCATATCAAGTTAATTACAGATATTTATGACTAACTAATGTAGATGTTATCCTACCCTACCCACCTCATTTGTAACCTAATGTATGTGTGTGAATGCCTGCTACTCTGTAAGCCCCTTAACTTCAGTTTAAATAATCGTAATTGCCATTGGGGACAAATGAAATGAAATAAGCCCAGTGGAATTGGTGCTAAATAAATCTGATATATTTACCATTTCTACTTTTTAAGCCAATAAAAATCCATTTAATTCAATTTTGAAATACTGCATACTTTTTGTGACATTCTGGGGTGCAGCATTTTGAATGAATTGGTTTTTGTCCTCAGGAGTGTTCCATAGAAAGATCCTGGAGTACCACGAGAAGAGAAAACGGGACAAGGCCAAGCGGCACTAGGGCACACCTCACATGGACACAAGGAGACCTACCCAAGAATACATACGATTACCTGCATGAGGGTGCCAACAGACAAGTACCTACACAGGGGTGACTACTCAAGAGTACCTACATTAAGGAATCAACCCAAGAGGACCTACATATCAGTACCTACATTAAGGAATCAACCCAAGAGGACCTACATACAAGCACCCAGGAACCTCCCCAAGAGTACCTACATGCGTGTAAATTTAGATTTTCTAAAAAAGAGATCAACTATAAATGTGATCAAACAAAAGCAGAGGTAGACAGGCTGCCAAGACTTTCATGACATTTAGCGTTGACAAGGAGAATAGCCTAGAAGAATGGCTCTTGGTGCATATGGTGAATTGCAGGGCATATAAGGCTCATTATAGCTCGTTTTTATTTTAAAAGAGTCATCACCCAGAAACACAATTACTAACAAAATTACTTTGGGGGAGAGGTAATGGATAACTACAACTAATTACTTTTTTGAGTGTTCTTGCCCAACACTGCTCAAGAGTACCTTAATATGAGTATCTACATAAGGGTACCTGTCCAAGAATACCTACACAAAGGGAACCTTCCCAAGAATACCTACATGAGGGAACCTACATACAAGTAGCTACACAAGGGTGCCTACCCAAGAATACCTACTCAAGATAACCTACTTAAGAGTACCCTGGAATAGTCCACCTACATAAGAGTACCCAGGATTTAGAGTACCTATTTATGAGGACATAGGAATGATTCTGTTGCACTATTTTTAGATATTCTGAATGGTTTTAACTGTAAATGAGTGTACAGCTGCTGCTGCTGCTACTGTGAAACTCTGGGGCTGCAGTCCTTACAACATTTCACAGACCAAATGTAACCACTGATCTTAGAATATTAGGATGTATGTATAATTGTTTTATTTCTTTGACTGATTTCAGACATCTTATTTATTGATCTGCTGTTTTATGGTGAGGTGAAATCTGCAGGCACATTTCTTGAAACAGTAGAATGATATTTTATTGCAAACAGACTACTAAGCCTACTTACCATGATTCAAATGTGATTGTGTTGGTTTTGTGGCTGAATGGGCAATTTTCAGGTTTATATAAAGTTTTTATTTTCAAACTGTTGTTCCTTTTTTGACCTTCCTAGGTGAGTCAAGCTGATATTTGAACCAACAGCGCCAATGAGCAGACGGACACAAAGTTTAAAGTACGCATCTGACCTGTGAATGTCTAACAATTGAAGCAGACAGTTGTAATGCAACTGACTGGGCAACCTAAGGTCGTATAGTCCAACATTTGTAATCAAAGTTTCAAGAATTCAAACTCCATATTTATTTGAATGGGGTTGTGATTTTCATAGACTAATTACAAGAACTTTCTTTGGTTAAATGCTTATCATTGCAGACTGAAATTAATAGAGTTAATTTCTATTAGTGACTGGACCCAAGAATTTGCAGTTAAGGGTGCCCCAAGATTGCCTGGCAAATCCAGACTGATAAGTTTTTTGTTTTTTATCAGAGGGATATCAGGGATAGTCTGGTGACCACTGTCTTTGTCATGTCTCAACCTTGGTCAAATGTGATCATCCAGTCAGATTTGTTTATTGTTATTTCTTTCCACTCAGATTAACAGAGTTTAGTGCTTCGCTCATTTATTCTTCAGCAATGTGCAATGTTTTTTCAGTTTCCTGTTATATATTTTTTTTCCTTTATTTTTTCCCAATACGAACAGGCCATACAGATCTCCAATTGGCTAATCCACCAGTCAATCACGGCCACCTAAAATCAGAGATACTATACACCGGTGATCAGACTCATATCTTCGTAAAGTATTGAAATATGTATTCTGGATCCAAGGCAAATACTAAGTGACTTTTCTGGTGTTGGAGTGGCAACTTGCTTCCCTGACATTGTCCACAATCTGGCATTAAACATATACAACTTGCATTTATTCAATTACAGGTGTTTTTATTCTCAGAAATCGAAAACATGCATTCTTACTGTGAGCCGCGTCGTCACCCCACAGATCTGATGTGTAACTTGTCCTGGTTGTGCCGCCTGCTTGTCTCCATGGAAATGCATACGTTTAAAGCACTACTGTGAACATAAATCAAGGTCAATAATGTGGAGAGTTCGTGGAGTTGGAAAAGTATAAGTGTATTAAGCATTATTGGAGTACAGAATGTTGTGATGGCATCTGAAACCTAGCACTTAGTTAATTCCATAACTGTTATGTCAAATTAAAAAACACAGATTTAAAAATTAAAAGCAATTGCCAATAGGGGATATATGGGATAAAAAGTATTAAAAACTAAAAACACTACTATTTTCATATTTACAAGGTTAATTTGTATTGGCTTGTGTTGTGCGCCTGCACAATTGTTCATTGTTATTTTTGAAATAAATGGAGTGAGGAGGTGTACTTCATCTCTGTTCATTTCTACAATGAATACAGGGGCCAGAACATGCATAAAACTGACTAGACTAATAAAAATAACAATTTTACTGTATTTTATTTAATGAAGCTTTAAACTGTCCAAAAAATGTCCGTCTTGTGCGTAAATTGTCTCTGCATTTTGGATGGAATTTTGCGCATTGATGACAGGTTGCAGGTATTCTGTTTTATAACTTACGCTACTACTTGTTTTTTTTTTGTTGTTTTTTTTACTTAAAAATTTCTTTCCACAAACTGCTAAATATTTACCACGGGTACTATCCACCAAAACCTGCCTTCTAACACTTAAATGATAGTTTCAGTGCTGGGAAAGCCACATGAGCTCGGGACGGAGATTGAGCACACTGTTGCCATCTGAGCCTCGGCTCTCACAGAGAAGGGCCCATCTGTTTAAATTTGCACTGCAATTTTGGCGGTTCGGCATAATCCGGTTTGTGACTGGGTCGGGATGGCGTCCCAAGTGGACGATGACGAGGAGGAGTAGTGTGATTATTGTAGCTGTCAGGAGACTGTTGAACATGTAATCATATATTGTCCAAAGTAAGAAGAGCAGTGCGCGCTGTGACCGCTGGGGGCGCTGTTTGCAGCACCTTCACGAACTCTGCTCAGGATCTGCAGAAGAAGAGTCAGCAGCCCCCGCAGCTTCAACCGAGGTAAGCTAACACAACACCAACAAGCCCCAAACAAGCCCCTAACTTCGGATCAGAGGCCCAACAAGCGCCCGGGACACGCTCAGGCTCCGCTTTCACCAACCCTCTGTGCTCCGGGGCTCCGCGAAGCACCTTTAACCGAGCCAGAGAAGTTTAAATCCCGTATCCAGCCTCCTGCAGCTAGCCTGGATTAGCTCCCTTTAACTTAGCCTGGCTGGAGGTGTCCCGAAGCGTAGCTGTAGTGAGAGTATTCCGCTCGCAGCTGTCAAAATAAATCCCGGTCCGGTCTGAAGACGGGACGGGCCGTGGAGCTCCGCAGTACGCCTTTATTTTGGGGCCAAAGGAAGTGGAAGATCTCTGCTCCAAGGCTCCAACTTGGAGAGTGAACTTTGATAGCTAGCTTCACCTTACCCAGCACAGATCAAGTGTTGGCACAGGCAGGTCAGCCGTTTGAACTGTTCTATACTGTATTTGTTTAACCTACTAAGCTCAAGTATGGCTGGATCACTTTTACGCGCTGTTCACTGTGAGGGGTAGACATGGGGAGTTAAAGTGCTCTCTTGTTTAATAGTTCAGAACGAACTTTCTCGTGGTATTGGGCGGAAGAAAGTGCGTGAGTGTGCGTAGATCCGCGTCATGTTTAAGCAGCGCAGAGCAGTGTTGTGGATCCGCTTTACCTGAGCCCTTCTATCCTCCAGCCCAATCCCCGCTCCATCTGCCGCGGTTTAGCGCACCTGAGGCCCACGGGACACGGGAACTATTGGGCTGAGGGCTGCTTATACCTCTCACTGGGTTTTGTATTTTAAGGGTCCTATATTAGGCAAAATATTACTCTTGTGAGCGTCAAGCCATGTTGGAATGTTGTTTCCACCTCAATACATACCTTTAGTTGTATTTTGTTTCATTCACACATGTTTGAGTAACTCTGCATTATTAGTTTGTCTACATCTCCAAACCTCAAAGTGAGCTGTTCCATCCTGTGATGTCATGTAATGGTAGTTTTCAGCTAAACGGCGAATTTTTTTTACCTTTTGTGTATTAGAAATTGGCAAATCCAGGACTCATTATCTACATGATTTTAGTGATTTTAGATGTATGGAGTTCAGAAACACAGTGGAGTAGTTCCTGTATTACCACATCACAAGTGTTTTCTGTTTGTGAGAAGAATAGAGCCTAAATATGTAGGGTTTGTGTGTAGATAAAACAAAACTCAGGTATGTTTTTGACGAGGAAACAACATTATAATATAGAAAGAAATATAAGAATAGGAAATATCGTAATATTTAAATAGTTAAATAGGAGATTTTCTTTTTAGCAAATTTTAATAAAACAAAACAGTAAAAGTAATTTCTATGTTAGATTTTTGGATCTATTGTACAGTTGGTGTTTCTAAATGTGTTGTTTTACACCCAGTTCCTTCCCCTTTCAGACCAACCACAGCTGTTATTTCATAAGTGACCAGCTTATGAGGCTGACTTTTGGAGAAGTTTGCCGGGTTCGGGACCTAAGTGGACTAACTAGTGTTGACACGATATTAAAATTTCAAACTCAGTTTTGATACTAAGGAATAGACTTGATACGTAATACAGATTTTGATACCACAAAGATAACGATGAAAACACTCTTTATTTAGATAGAAGGTCATTTTCAATATTAAATTAGTACTTTCCTTTATATTACCTTAGTGCCTTATATCTGTGTAATCCCTCAGGGCATATACTAGTCTGATTGGTTTTAATTATTTGGACTTGTTCACAGCTCAGGCTGCAGGTCAAGATCAATCTAAAGCTATTCAATTTCTGCCCTATGAATGTGGCTTTTTTTAAGTATTGATACCTGCTGAAATGAGTATCTAATTTCATGGCAAACATCTACTGTCTAAAACATTTTGTTCAATTGACAGAATAGAATTTCTCTTTTATTATGGATCATACTTGGGACAACTGAGGGCATACACGGACATCCTTTGATGCTACCTTTAGTATGGATTAGTATCTGATTTTTGATACTTTTGACAACCCTCAGACTGACTGGTCACGGGTGTTTGGGACTTGAACTCACCACTGACATGTGTGTTCTCAGATAAAGTATGGCAATGCCGGGCCAGAGCCCCTGCCCCCCCATGAGTAACCACACCAAGGAAAGGGTCACCATGGCCAAAGTGACTCTGGAGAACTTCTACAGCAACCTGATCGCCCAGCACGAGGAGCGGGAGATGAGGTAGGACTGCACACAGAAGGTTTATTAAGCATAGACGGAGCCCAAATACTACACACTCTAAGGTGCTGTGTATTCTGACACCTCAGAACCAGCACGCACTCCTTTGTCATCTGAGCTGCTCTTGTCTCTAGCTCTGTGTATCCTTCTCTTCTTTCCCTCGATCATATTTGATATAAGCTGACCACTGCAGACTTGGGTCACTCCCCTGAGATGTAAATATGTAATACCGTATTTGTTTCCATTGATCAGCTTTAGGTCATTTTCACACTGCCACTAATTAGGTTGCAGTGCATTTTGTACATTGTAAACCCAACAGTCACATTCTGATTCACAGTAAACCACTGCTCTGAGACTGCTTTAAACAGGTGGTCTTAAATTGGCTCCAGTGGCACTCTGGAGCAGGGCGAGTGTGGTGCACATAGTGGGCATGCATAGTGCTGTATTTAGGCACAGGTGACAGAAAAGACCACTGCTGTAGCACCGGGAAAGTGAGCATGTTTGTGCATATTTTGTTTGAAGCTCGTTGTCAAAGAAATAAGTTTTGCGATCACAGTTGATGGCCTCTCATGTGGCTCATAGTGCGATGGGATGAATGATGTGTGGTGCATGTTAACCCTTTAAGGACTGAGCACACTATGGGCCAGTATAGGTCACCTAGACTTTTATATTTTTGTTAGCCATAAAAATCATATTAAAGGAAGTATCAGAATTTACTGCATTTTTTCACACATCTGCTTCTATTTTACACTTTCATCCGTATTTTTTCTTTTACGCATCGAATAAATGACTGGGAAAATCCCCGCAGCACCCGCGCTCTCATTCGTCACCTTCGCGGAGCAACAGAGGCAGATTACCGTAACTGACGGAAAAATATTTAAATAGCCCCGTGCCTCCGCTTTGAGACGCTGTTTGAATTTACATGAGAGCACGACTGGTTGCGGAGTTACGCTGCTGGAAAGTCCACATCCGCACGCTATCGCCGACGATAGGATCCGACGCTAAAGGGTTAACAAGACCAACCAACAATGAAGTAAACTGAACTAAATCTAGTGCGCACTCCTCAGAGCGTAGGAACATGTGAAAATGAGCAGTAGATCCACAGATGGACTTTTCCTCACATGTCTGATTTGTTTCTTTGAGCTGTATTTACATCAGGCTTGTAGAGGAATCCTGGAAGAATCCCACTTTTCCCTCCTCTTTGTTTCCTGCTGACTGTCCACAGCCTACATACCTGATGCCCTGTGTGTGATGCCCTTGCGTGTGATGCCCTTGCGTGTGATGCCCTTGCGTGTGGTGCCCTTGCGTGTGATGCCCTTGCGTGTGATGCCCTTGCGTGTGATGCCCTTGCGTGTGATGCCCTTGCGTGTGATGCCCTTGCGTGTGATGCCCTCTGTGTGATGCCCTCTGTGTGATGCCCTCTGTGTGTGCAGACAGCAGAAGTTGGAGAAGGTGATGGACCAGGAGGGGCTGGCTGATGAAGAGGTCAGTCACAGCTTGGGTTTAGACCTGTGTAATCCTCAAAGGAGAGTGGATCAACAACATGGTGTAAAGCTCAGATATGGGTTAAAATAGGTTAGGGTTTGGCCTTAGGTTAAGGTAAAACAAGTAGTGATTATGGTTAATGTTAGGATCAGTCTCCAGGAAATGACTGAACGTTTCCCCAAAAAGCATGCGAACCTAACATGTGTGTATGTGTGTGGTAGCAGAAACGAATGCGGCGCTCTCAGCATGCTCGCAAAGAGACTGAGTTTCTGCGTCTGAAGCGAACACGCCTGGGCCTGGAGGATTTCGAGTCGCTCAAGGTCATCGGCCGAGGAGCTTTTGGAGAGGTTGGTACACTAAACTATACTATGCTGTGGTTTGGTTAAAGGAGACAAATTAGGGACATTATAACACCATTTCACATTTTGTACATTGTGTACCACAATATTGATATGAAACGGTTTAAAAATGGGAACATGCCCATTGGCTTCCTGTTCAAAATGGTACAAACGATTGGCCCTGCCTCCTCATAGTGCTGAAAGATGGCTGTAAGTCTTCTGTATGTAGTCTGAACCTTACGAATGATCACAAGAAACTGCAGAGAAGTGGGCGGAGATATGGGGTAGTTGAAAACAAATTTAGCACTTAAGCCTCAAATGCAGTACAACACAGTGTTATTGAAACATGCATGAATCAACTCTGAGTAAGACGGACCAGGGAACACTGACATGGTTAACAAATAGTTCAAGTCAATTTAATTTAAAGTTACCATTTGTAAATGGATGGTTAATGTGAAACCTGTTGGACTTGCAAGCTTTGTCTGTCTGCTGTTCTATGAGGCTGGTAAGTTGCCAGGCAGTAGTCACAACTAGTGATGTTATGTGGGAACATAACGGTGTCGGCTCAATTACAAATTGGGACTTCAAGAACATATTGATTTGTTTCAGGTTCGATTGGTGCAGAAGAAAGACACAGGCCATGTCTATGCAATGAAGATCCTACGAAAGGCTGACATGCTGGAAAAGGAGCAGGTCAGGGTGGAAAGCAGGATGGAGAGTGCCCTCTGCAGCAGTGGTTCACAACCTTTTTTCCTCTAAGCCCTCTCCTCTGTGAACCAGAGACTTGCCTGTCTTAAATTACGGCCCCACAAACACATCACATGATAAAAATTAATTAAAAAGCACTTATTTAATACAAATAGACTGCACTTGTGGTGTTTGTGCTCCCATCCCCCTCTGGCCAGACAAAGCTGCAAGAACCCCCTGAAATCTCAGGCCCTTCCCCAGGTTGGGAACCACTGCACAGGACCAACTGTAAAAGAGCATTTGTGTGTATGGGGGTACTTCACCTGCTTATCTCCATGATGTCTTTGTTTTGTCTAGATGTTTCACAGTATAGTGTTAATTTAGGCTATCATCCTGGACACAAGCAGGTAATGCAGCCAGGTCACATTTTAAGTCAGATTTTTTAATATAAGGTATTTTAGAACAATAAAAACTCTAAACTCTATAATTGAATAAATGCAATATACTCAAATTGAATGCCATAGAGGAACATTAGAGGCAACGCAATATCTTCCTGGGATGAGCAGAAAAATTACATAATGCATCTTTAATTAAATTGAATGTTTTAGTCAGACGCTTAAAATACGTGACCTATGGATAATATAAGTGACACACAAGGAATAGTTTTATCTATTTAATCTTCACACAAACTTGATCATTTAGTGTACCAAAATAAGGCCAGCTGTTGTAGCTTGTGAGTGAACTTGTATATGTGTGTGAGACTGTAGACTGACTGTGTTTGACCCACTTGTGTGCAGCTGGGTCATATCCGGGCTGAGCGGGACATCCTGGTGGAGGCTGACAGTCTGTGGGTGGTCAAGATGTTCTACAGCTTCCAGGACAAGATGAATCTGTACCTCATCATGGAGTTTCTTCCTGGAGGTACCTGTACCTGCCTCCCTCTGCTCTGTGAGCCTGTTTAGGGCACGGGGAGTACTGATTACTCATCCATTTGTGATGATCCCAAATTAGGACCACTTAGCAACTTGAGATGAAGACTCCCATTATGACTTTTAGCTGAATTCCCTCAGATTTTCAGTGGTGTCTAGTCACTCCCGGTCATCATTAGTTGAAGGCATTCGTAGCAGCTCCAGTCATCTAGTGTGGAGCAGTAATGACTCGAGTCACGCTTGAATCCCAAAGTGGGCACCGCAGAAAGACGTGACTAGACCCCAGTCATCCCAACATTAGTTAATATCGTCGTTTTGGTCAGTCAGTGCTCACATGACTTTCAAGCTGTCAGTTAAATTACTGTCATGCTGTCAGTTAAGTGTGGAGCTATAGTCTTTCTGTAGTAAGGCTCAGGCCAGTCGTGTTGTGTGTACTGTAGTGTGAACTTACTACTGAAGCTACTTTTGGCTGAACTGTTCAAACTTGTCCTCGTTTGATCCTGAGGATAGGAACTGGCTCATTTCTGGTGGATGATAATAGTATGCATTGAGAGAATTAAAATCTAGATATATTTTTGTCAACATCACCCACTCCTTCAAGTCAGATGTGTGCATATATGTGTGACACAGGGGATATGATGACCCTCCTGATGAAGATGGACACCCTGAGTGAAGAGGCCACACAGTTTTACATCGCAGAGACCGTCCTGGCCATAGACTCCATCCACCAGCTTGGCTTCATCCACCGCGACATCAAACCCGACAACCTGCTGCTGGACTCCAGGGTCAGGCTCACTCCTCTCCAAAGCTTTAGTCTGTGAAAGTGTTTGTATGTCAATATTGGACAAAATTCAGTGAAAGTGAAGATACTGGTTAAAATAGGTTACAGGTAGGCAAGTAATGATTAGCATCAGTCTTGGGAAATAATTGTGTGGCACTGTAATATCCCAGCATGTTTGTGTGACCCTGTGTTGTGTGCTTCTCAGGGCCATGTCAAGCTGTCAGACTTCGGTCTGTGCACAGGGCTGAAGAGGGCTCACCGCACCGAGTTCTACAAGAACCTCAACCACAGCCTGCCCAGTGACCTCAGCAAACAGAGTAAGCCCCCTCTCCTCTGCCATTTCAAGTCTGATCTATGGGTGGCAAGATTAATAATTTAGTCACTTACCACAAATATTTATGGCTACGGTAGGTTAACAGTGGAAATTTTATAAATCCTGAGTATGAAATGGTCCAGAAAAAGTCACAAGACTCACAGCACAAAACTAATGTGCTTCAAGTTAGGGATGCATCAATCCAGATTTTTCAGTTCTGATAAAAAAGCTATATCATATTGAAATTTGTATCTGCCAATGCCCAACAGAAATCGATACCAGAGCAGAGACTGAAAACAGCATTTATTTCCTGATTTACTGATCTAAACTGTTATTTATCCCACAAGTAACTATTTTGTTTAAATTAAAGTTCAAACATTATGAGACTTTCTGGGCCGACTATAATCAGTATATAGTATTATTAGTTCAATTTATATATCCACCAAGGATATCAGATGTGAAGCAGATATCTGATCAGTATCTGTGCCAAAATCCGATACCAGTATTGAATTGGTGCATCCCTACATCAAGTATGCCACATTGATGTAAACTACGATCTGAACATGTTTAGTATCTTTGAGTTAAAATGGACTAAAGAAGTATTATTTCACTCATTTATTTCATGTTTTATTATGACAAATACAGCTAATATAGTATAAATAAAAAATGCAGTGTCAATGTGTCTGATCCCACTGTACTCGTGTGGCCTGTGTCTACAGCTCAGAACATGAACTCCAAGAGGAAAGCAGAAACCTGGAAGAGGAACCGCAGGCAGCTGGTAAGTCTGTGCATACTACATGTCCATGATCCAATACTGATTATTAAGACGTGCATCATACAGGTACAATTGTCTAAGTACACAAGAGGGAGATTTTCATTCACAGAAATGGCCACCAATACTTTTGTTCCTCTACTACAACTGCAAGAATCCTTACATCTAGTCTATATCATTAGATCTAGTCAGTCTAACCTGAAGCTGAACTAAACTGTGAGCTAAAAGAACTGCAAAAATCCCTATAATCAGCCTCGTCAGTCTACACACTAAAGCACAAATGCAGTGGTGGAAGGTAATGAAGTACAAAAATGAAAGTGCAATACTTGAGTACAGATACCTACATTTTACAGTGGATACTTAACTACTTTATTTTTACTTCACTACATTTGAGAGCATGTATCTGTACTTTCTACTCAAATATATTTTAGATGTGGACTGACAATTAAAAAGTACTTTTCTTTATGGTTTGAGACCTGCTGAAATGGCATTTAGTTTGCTTTGGCATCCCAACGTTGAGCAAACAAATATACAAAAACAGCTAGAAAAATTAAGAAGTCTGTTGAATCACTTTGTCAGCTACATTCTTTAAAAATGTATTCACTCATAGTGATTTTGATAAACGGGTATTTCAATCGTTTGACTTGAGTAGATTTTCTCATGTGATACTTTTCCTTGAGTAATCTTTTGCCCCTGTATCTGTACTTTTACTTAAGTGACGCGATTGAGTACTTTATTCACCACTGCACAGATGTAACTCTAGTAACTCAGTGTGCTGTTCCCACACCCAGGCCTTCTCCACAGTGGGGACCCCAGACTATATTGCCCCTGAAGTCTTCATGCAGAATGGGTACAACAAGCTGTGTGACTGGTGGAGTCTGGGAGTCATTATGTACGAGATGCTCATAGGTAAAGTCATCTAAATGTGCCTGACCCAGACTGACCCTGCCCCTGGTGCTGTCTCTCACCCTGCCATGTGCTCTGCCCCAGGATACCCGCCCTTCTGCTCAGAGACGCCTCAGGAGACCTACAGGAAGGTGATGAACTGGAGGGAGACACTGACGTTCCCTCCTGAAGTACCCATCTCAGAGAAGGCCAAAGAGCTCATCCTCAGGTGGGATCATCTGGGTTAAAAGGAAGAGGAGAGGGAAGAGGAAGGGGAGGAGAAAGAGGAAGAGGGGAGAGGGAGGCAGAGAGGAGGGAGTGAGGGATAGAAGGATAGTGGAGGGAGCAGGAAGAGAGAAGGAAGCTAGAGGAGGAGAGAGAGCTAGAAGAGGGCCATGTCTCAATTTGCCAAAATGCCCTTAAATGCACCATTCCAAGTGTGCATCAAGGGGCATTACCTTACTTCCGGCACGACACTGGCTGTTCCATTTCAATGGGACTGTATTTCCAGCATTTTCACAGAGTTTGGCCGTAACCGAAGCGTGCAACCATGCACACTTCATGTACTGCTCTATCCCATCATGCACCGCGCCTACGCAAAAAAGAGAAGAAAATGGAGTGCGCTGAGCAATACACATTCAAATGTTCGTACTGGTTTACGTCACCTACAACAGTGCGACATAAAACTGTTAAAAATGTACAGGTTGTGTGTTTGATGATTAAAAAAGTGCTGTGCAGCACTGGCAACTGAGGTAAATTTTTCATTATTATCATTAGAAATTTATTATTGCAATAATAAGAATAACGTAAGAGTGTTCGTTTCTGGTGTAAGTGTTAAAGAGGACCAAGAGACTGAAACATAAAGTCAGAAGGGTTTAATGAGTTCCACACAGGTAGAGTGAGCAATGAAGCAACAGACTCTCGGGAAAGGATAGAGAGTCCTGAGATGTGCCTGTAGACAGCTTTTATAAGGCCCCTCCGTGTGTGTGTGTGTGTGTTATATTTGCCTATTGATATTCAAAGGGAAAGATTAATTCCTTCTTCCATTCAATCTAAACAGAAATAAACAGCTGCGAAAATGACACCTTGACTCTTCTTCTTTTAAATAATATATAATTATTATGTCCCATTTTGGCAAGATGGCGGCTATACTGAGGACTAAACATTTTCGGCCGGGTAATTCCAACGACACTTCGAGGAGTACTTCAAACAATGCATTTGGCGATTTGAGACACGGTCGAGGAGTGAGCTAGAAAGGGAGGAGAGATCTGGAAGAGGAGAGAGCTGGGGGAGGAGCGGAACATTGTGATGTTCTGAACCAAAATGCTGTGTGCAGGTTCTGCTGTGAGGAGGAGCACAGGATTGGAGCTGCTGGAGTGGAAGAGATCAAGACCAACCCGTTCTTTGAGGGTGTGGACTATGACCATATCAGGCAAGGTTTAAAGTGGGACTAACACCTTAAAGTGGTGGGGGGTGGGAGATGGGGATGTGGAGGACTAAAGGGGAGCGTGAGGGAATACATTTGAACAGATACCCTGTTGTGTTGCAGAGAGCGTCCTGCTGCCATCCCCATAGAGATCAAGAGCATTGACGACACTTCCCACTTCGACGAGTTCCCAGACTCAGACATCCTTCACCCAGGTGCTCACATTCTCCAAGCTTTTCCCAGTTTCACTAGGAATTCGCCATAGACTGTATTTAGAAGTGGGCTAGTGTCCATAGCGTTTGTCTCCATCCAAGAGAAGCCAGTCATGGCTAATAGTTAGAATGGCTAATCTGCAACCAGGGCCTATATTTGGAAATTAGGGTGCGCAACCAAATGAGTGACGTCGATGAAGGTACTTGCCCCTTGGCAACTCAACTCAATAGCTGTCAATCAAATCTGTTGCTAACACTTGAGGGAATGACCTCGGGGAAAGAAGGCACCTGATTGGTCTGTTGTTAATGTTCATATATTGATTTATGGAGAAAATGGGGACAGTGTGTAGCATTTGTTATAAATAATGCAGTTAATGGTGGATGGTGCAGATTGGCAGCCTCGCTTTCATTAGTCTGCTCCTGGGCGGTTGTGGCTCCAATAGCAGCTCACCACCACTGAGTGTAGAGAGAATGACTACAGTGCTACGCTTTGAAAGGCTTGGACAAGAATGTGAAGCAAAAGGCATTGTTATTAACATGGTGCAGTGTAAACCAATTTGAGGACTATTGATATTCTTAACAAGTGGATTCAGCTGCAAATTATTTCCAAAATCATTTTGAGAGACCATCAAAGGTCGCTTTAGGCAAGGTACAGGACGTGTGTGCCCTGCTGGGTCAAAGGGTGTGAAAAAAACTGTAAATGTTAGTTTAATCCAAATTTGAACTTTGTGTTGGCTGCTGTTAGTGTCCATTCTGCTGCTCACTGTATTCTGTCTGTTACAGCCACCTCTGTGTCCAACCAAACAGAGACAGAACTCAAGAACAAAGACTGGGTCTTCATCAACTACACGTACAAGCGCTTTGAGGGGCTGACAGCCAGAGGGGCCATTCCGTCATACATGAAGTCGGGGAAGAGATGAGGAGGGACCTCGCATAGGCCTCTCTTCTAGGCTGCTCATAGGAACTGCTCACTCTGGCACTGGGGACGGGCCTCTTACTCAGACTGCGGTGTTCCAAACTGCTTTGCCTTCTTCCAATGGGACTCTTCCAAAAACCAGCATTCCACTCCCTCCGGCTGCACGCAGTTGGACCAAGGGCTTCCTGGACTTGTTCTTCAGGGATCTTCTGCTGTGGCTTCTCCAAAGTGCTGCTGTCTGAACCAAAGACTCAGTCAGGTTTCTGCTCATTTAGGCTGGACTGGGGGCGGGGCGTCCTGTTAGCTTGTAGGGGACACATTTTGTACACACACACACAAACACACACATACATACACACAAAATGTTACACTTTTTACACGTTTTGGCCTTGTTCAGCACCTTATATCATATTATTGATGCAATTTGATTCTGCTCTGTATCTTGATCGGCAATATTTATTTAACCACTATTAAAATCATGTGTTGAATGCATTTTGTCTTTGCAGGGAGTCCACTGAAATGACATTTGATTGTGTAGGAATAATTTCTGTGCATGTGATGAACGAGGAGTGCATGTGTCTGCTTTTTTACTATTAATGCTATTTAAGGGCACTGTACCTGATTTTTTTTCCCCATGTATTTAAGCAAAATGCGTATCTGCTCCAGATATATTGTATAAGCAGGTTTTGAGGTCAAAATCAGTCCGCTGCATGCTGTCTATCTAATTATAGTGTTTTATTGTCCAATAATGCGACTTTGCATGGCTCATCTCGGTGAATAATTAGCATGCTCAGAATGCATAAGGTAAGTTAGAAACAACTTTGGACCACTGTAAACTGGTTAAAACTAGTTCTGTTTTTATGAAAGTCAAAATCAGGTAGAGTGCCATTATCATATTTGGGAGGATATGTGCAAATGAAATATGCATGTATAATTGTATTCTATCTAATATATTTAAATTTGGATATACTGACTTGGAGTGGGTGATATATTTAGTTCAATGTGTCAGTTATGTTAAAGACAATATAAAGCTTCCACCTAGTTCTTCTGAGAGCTCACACTTGACTGTGATTGGTCAAACCCAGCAGTCACTCAGCATGATATAGTCTGACCATCCCTTTTTTTTTGCATTATTGCAATGGCAATGAGATGAAATGTGCTGACATTTACCATAACAGATTTAGGTCATGGTTATCATCCACTCCAATATTAACAATAGTCAATATAATTAAGGTACACTCTCCCTGTGGGAAATTTGTCTGCATTTGACCCATCCTTCTATGCTGCTGCGACAACTCTGCACTAGTGGCCAGAGGTGTGTAGGGCCAATAATTCTACTCAAGTAAAAGTGCTGGTACTACAAAATATTAATCAAGTAGAAGTACAACATGAGAAATTACCGAAGTTAGAGTACAAAAGCATTTGGAGAAAGTGCTCATCACGTAAGAGAAAAGGCCTGGACATAACATAATTTTTTATAAATATACATGTATACACACACATCATTAACATTTGCAGTAAATTGATTTTTTATTATTTATTAATAAAACTTAATTATTTTTAATTATTTTAGCTATTTTAAAAGGATAGAGCACAAACAAATGAGAAACTACATCACTGAAGGAGCAGCAAAGAAACACAAATGTTCAAATTATTTCAACTACACTGTACATTGCCATAAGACAATGCATTACAAGCACAGCTTTTTAAAAATGTATTTTTGTGAATTTTATAAACTAGATGCTGCATATTTGGTCTGGGTGGATTCAACTCAACAACAGTCTAAAAGACAGTTTTCTAAGACCCATATAAGCTTTAAAGGGACACTATAACTTTTCTGCCACCTTCTTGTCTCTATGGAGATGGTATGGCTTTGCCTAGAATGTTTCACTGTGTGGTATGAAACTGAATGGAGCTGCTAGCAACTGGGCCAAGTTACAGGCAGAGGTGGACAGACTTGCCAAAAATTGTACTCAAGTAAGAGCAATGTTACTTCAAAACAATATTATTCAAGTAGAAGTACAAAGTAGTATTTGGGAAAATGACTCAAGTAAGAGTAACTTAAAAGAGAAACTGTCGCGACATAACGTTCTCATTTATAATTTCAAGTTCAAAACATGACATAATGCACAAAATCTAATATTTTCAAAGGATAGACACAAACATGAAGGAGCGGTGCAAGAAACACAAATGTTCAAATCATTTCATATTGTCAACAAAGACTTTGTCAGTTGTAGACTTACTTAATGGGAAGAGTAACCAAAACCTTAACTCAAATAAGAGAACTGTTACTTCAGTTCTAGGATGTATGTATGCTGCTAGAAAAGCACTGTGAGTAATTTTTTAAAGAAATTGTACTTTTCAAAGAAATGAACTGAGTAAATGCAACGGAGTACTACCCACCTGTTTACAGGGCAGCTCTGTGGAGAGGTGACCAAGCTTACATTTAAAATACATGTTTTTCAATATATTTTCCAGCAATAAAAACATCTGTAATTGTGTGCAGAATAGATAAGTCCGACACACCCTTGACCAGGACTACACTACGACTAAACCAGCACTAAACCAGGACTAAAATAGTATCACACTTAAAAAAATCATGACTAAAATGAACCTCTTGTCACTGCATATTTTCATTTTAAAGGTGTACCATGTAGCTTTTCTGTTGAAGGGTCCTGCTTGGCCACCTGCCACCTGCTTGTAACCATGGAGATACTATTGCTCTGAATTTTATTTATTCAACTACTCTGCAGGACAACTTACACAATACCCCTTTAAACAAAAAAACAAATCTGACCTGAGAAAATTGTCTTAACTTCTTACCTTATAGATGCTGAGCAAGCTAATGCCACAATAACAATATTTTATCAAGAAATTATCCTGCCCCAATCTCGTATTTCTACAGGCATGGTTGGGATTTGAAGCATTACAAGAGGACATTTGCAGATGATTCGATAATGGAAATTATGGTTACTCTTTTTGGAGAAAATGTATAGACCAAATATATGTTGTTTTAGTATTACTATTATTACTTTTATATATATATATATATATATATATATATATATATATATATATATATATATATATATATATATATATATATATATATATATATATATATACATACACACACATTCTGAAAAGAAGGTAATAAATTGTATTTCTGATTTCTGATGAAATGAAATCATGGTTTCAAATTGGATGAATTGTACAGCCTTAAGCACATGTCTGTCCGAGGCACACTGTATCCTGATGTGGTTACATTTGAATGGGCTGTTTGAATGGAGCCTTGTGTAGATGATACTTCACCTTTGTAGAGTCACGGGTTGGATAAAGCTTTTACAATGAACTGGTGGTGTGATGTGATGTGACGATGCCTTACGCCCAGAGACAGATTTTCCTATTGATTACATTGTATTGTCATTAGACATATCTAAAAGGTAAATGCACAAATGTTGACTGGATCCAACAACTCACTGTATTACAACACAAATCTGAATCACAAATGAATGAATAATGACTATAGTGTAGCGCTTTGAGAGGCTTTGACAAGCCTGTAAAGCGCATTACAAGTGTAAGGCATTATTATTATTATTAAATCTGTATTTTATCAATTTTCATTTTAGCTGTCCCCATAATTAAATCTTATTGGCCTGTAGAATGTTGTGATATCACCTGAAACCCATATGTTGGGTTCACTTTATGCAATTTTGTCAGAAACTGCCAATATTAGAGGCACTAAGTTACTTTTCTGATGGTCCACCACATTCTTGTCTCCATGAAGATGTTACTGCTTTTCCAGGAAAGTTACACGTATGGCATATATGAAGTCAGCTGTCAGCTGGTGAGGAAAGAACATCTCACCCTCTACCACAAAGTGACATAATGCAGGATTGTAGGTCAGAATGTTATGGTAACAATCAAAAAGTAACTGTTTATGCATGGTTTATGGTTAATATCTGTTAATTACTGAGTCTATCCACATGAAACAAAAATTGGTGCAAAGTTCAATGTTTCCTTCAAAAACCTGACTCTACTGTAGTGTAGTGCATGCCATTGAAATTATGACATCATCGAATTGTACAACGTGAACACAACCTATAGGCTCTGTGAGTACTATAGGTGTTGGATGTCTACTTTCATCCATGTTGGACAGTTTTATAACCTTGTTCATGTGATTGCCTCGACTTGGCAGTCACAGCTTTGTTTCATTATTTACAATTCTGTCCATTGTTGTAATTTTATTAAAGAATGACTGCATGAAAACAAGGGATTTGAAAAGCTGAAGTAACACACAGTCAAAGAGTGAAATCAAAATGCATAATCTACACAGAACGCTGTGGGTTCAAAAGTAGTAGTGTAGTAGTAGTGGACCAAGTTACTCAAGTAAGAAAATGCTATTTGGAAAAACTACAACTCGCATTTGAGTAACGTAATCTTGATGTAACATCTGATCTAGAATCTGATGTAATTGGAATATTTAAAAAGATTTTTCAAATGGCTTAAATAATTTATTTCAAGAAATCGTTATACTGTAAATTAAATTACTCAAGTAGAAGTAAAAGTATGGTGTTTGAAAACCACTGCCAGAAATACAATTTTATAAAAAAAAAAAACAACAACAAAAAAACAAAAAAACCCAAAAAACTAGCAAGTATCACTGAGTACTACTCACCTCTGAAGATTTCTTCTTTTTTTTTCAATATTTTATTTCATTCATTAAAACAAAACAAATCAATGCAACATATCTGCATACAGCATTTCAGCTTTTGTACAATTATGATAAATGAATGAAAGGGCACAGAAAGAAGCAAAACCTTATAATATCTGCCCCTTATCAACTCTGACTCTTATTCCTTCCAGTGTGTTGCACTGTTACATTATACAAAATCAAACTTAGATGCACAGCTACTTTACAAAAAAAACACAAAATCATCCTGTCACATAGCAGTTATATACTTTCTTAATAATGATAATTTCAAGCTTTTCTTAAACATATAAATGGACTTGGATTCTTTAATATTACTTTCAAGACTGACTCCCTTGATTGAAATACATCTTTCCTTTGGTTTTGTTCTAAACTCTGGCTTAGAAAATAAATCAGTTCCACTTACCGTAAATTTCGGATTATAAGCCGCTACTTTTTTTCCACGCTTTGAACCCTGCGGCTTTTACAGCAGTGCGTCTTATATATGGAATTTTACTGGATAACGGCCCCTGGGGGGCGCTCTCTAGCTGTAAACGTAAAAGTGAGACAGACGTGGGGAAAGATTCTGCTCTGAAGAATTCACTAGTTTTGATTTTGAACGATCATTTTGCGCATCATGAAATGGATATGATGCAGTTTTTAAGATAAAGAAACAGAAAGGAAACAGAGCAGGGGTCGGCCTTTAACACGCAAAGAGCCATTTGGACCCACTTTCCACATAAAATAAAACACTGGGAGCCGCAAATACTTTTTGACATCTAAAATGAAGATAACACTGTATAATAACAATAATGTAACGGAATAATGTAGGTTTTACTTTCACGGACAAGCCTTCTACACGTGGCAGATAAATATGGCAAAAACAACTTAAGTGCATTAAAAAAATACAACTCACCAAACCGCTGCATCATGCATCGCGCTGATTATGTGATTATGTCTACTCTACTCCGCAGTTTCTTTAAAAAAACAACAACAAAAAAACTCGTAGCGTATCATTTAATCCCAGGTGCTTATTCTCCATGTGCCAAAGCAGTTTTGAAGGTTTCATTGCCTTATTTGCTTTTCCCGTATGTTACGTAGAGCGGACTCTGTGCGTGAGTCACCTGCAGCGACAAACCCAGATTTTAAGTAGGCATTGTCTGTTAAATTTATCTTTCTTTTTCTTGGAGGTCGTAGTCTCCTCTTCTGGCTCCTCAGTTGTCCTTTTCCCCTTTGTTAAAAAGATCTCCAAAGACTTTTGTTTTGGCTCATTTTCACTCGCTTGTGGCTCTACTTTTGTGCGTCGTGTCTGATGTGTTATACGTGATACGTCACCGCGGAGACAAGAGCAGATAATAAACTTATCACTACATCAAATAGATTTCTGTGGCGATTTCCAGCAGGATTTTCATGATACATCTACGGACGAGCTTATTAGTGTGTCATTAGGGACGGGCCAAAGTTGCTCCTGACCCCTGTGCACAGCGTCTGAAAATCAGGGCTCTTTACGCAGGACTGTGAGCTGTGTCTGTGTTAGTTCCCAAGCCACGCAGAGCCGCAGTATAAGGCTGAAAGAGGCGCATACGGCTCCGGAGCCGCGAGTTGCCGACCCCTGAAATAGAGCCACTGCACGTAAGCTCGACATCAATGAATCCAACTTGGTCAATGTAAAAAGACGGCAAAAGTTTTCAGAGGAAATAAAAGCAGATTTTCCGTGTTGGTGCAGCTTTATTTTCTAAACCTGCAGATGTGTTCATCCCGTGTTGTTGTCGTGTTGGTTCCAATTTTCAGGCACAGTTTAAAAAAAGCGTGTCGGTGCACCGTCTTTCTGTGTAAATATCTCATGTTACAATATGAAAACCTGCGGCTTTTATTCAGGTGCGGCTTATATATGTACAAAATTGATTTTCTCTTCAAATTTAGCTGGTGCGGCTTATATCAAGGTGCGCTCTGTAGTCCGAAATTGGTAATTGATATCTACTTTCTCTCTTTAGGAATCTATTTTGCAACTTCTCTGGTAAAACTTTTTGATGAGCTTTATACGTGGATTTGAGAATGCTATATTCTACCAATTCGTTAAATTTCAACATTTCTAATTGAATAAAAATTGGATTTGTATGTGCCCTATTTCTGAAATAAGATTGACATTTTCAGCGAATGGGGTAAAGCAGGGGTGTCCAAACGATGGCCCAAGGGCCAAATGTGGGACTTAGGCCTCCTTCTGAATTGGCCCAAATAATCTTTGGGAGTTCTTATTACTGCTAATTTAAGTGTTTATACCATCAAATCATTACTAACAAACATTAGAATGTAAAGTCAATGTACCAAGCCTTATCACAAGGTATGTGGGCTTCTGTGAAAAACACCCCTGAGGTAAAGAAACCAAATATTCTCTACTTTAATTTGATATTAAGCCCTCAGGGGCAACTACTTTTGTGATTTGGGGCTTTACAAAAATATTGAACTAAACATTTTCATTCCAAATTGGAAAGCTGGAGCTCTGCACGCTGTCACACATGAGCCTAAAACTGAAATGCACTTTACAAAATGTCAATCATCAATAACAGTATGACACAGGCGTCAGGGGCAGAGGCCTTGAGATATAGAGCTCCACAGTCCTACCTGCTCTGGTTCAAATCACATTTCAATTCAAATTTCTTTTAGAAAAAAAATCTGAGACCATAAACTGAAAAGTCATGAATACATATGATTTGTAAAAAAAAAAAAAATCATGTGTCATACGAGCTTCAAATATTAGAATTTTTCAAAAACATGAATGCCATTTCAGTTCCAGAACAAGAGAGGGCTTCGAGTCTTGGAATCGAGCAGGGCTGTGGAGCTCTGGTCACTGGCATTAAAAACACAGCTGTCCCATGCACGGGTAGACCTATCTGAGCCAGCAACACTACTGTCCACAGACTTATTCAAGGGTGTGGAGGGAGGGCCGAACAGTTTCACAGTGCAGGACCTCAGAGTGAAGATGGAGAGCCTGGCACAGAGCAGCAGCAGCAGAAGGCTCAGAGCTCCACAGCAGCTATCACACTGGCAGGAACCCGGCGGAAGAACAAGCTGGAGCCTCTGAATAGGTTTCCCTAAAACACAAGACACACTCTGACACTTGGGCCGATCTAATGAAGTTTGATAAAAGAACTAACTCAGCCGCTAATAGAGCTGCAAGTGCATTGTAATCAAATAAAAATTATAATTTAAATTGAATTTAAACATAATTGAAATTAAATTTTTAAGCATCGTAATTTCCTTCTTTATTTGTGAGGCTGACCAGTCATAGGTCAGCACTGTGGTTTGGGCGAAAGTCAGTGTCAAACTCACCAAAGCAAACATGGTGACGCTGACAGACATACTTCAGCCTATTTTTGTAAAAAAATACAGACTTAGAGATTTAGTTTGTGAAAAACATGCAGAGGGAAGCACTTGTGCATTTGTGGACAGGGAAGATGTCTGCATTTCTCTCAACTGGATTTAACTTAAGTTTGATTTTTCCCTTTGTTCCACTGTTGTGACCAATCAATGTGAAATACTTGTTTGAACGCTCTGATCATTGGTTCCGATCGCTTTCATCGTGACCTATCCCAGATTGATAGGTCACGCTGTGTAGCCCACTGGATATAACTCTATCCAGAGGGCTACACATATCACTTTGGCGTGAGCCAGGTTAAGGAGTCAGGTGATCCATGACAACTCTGAGGTTGAATGTTTAAGTAATCATAACATTTGTCAAATTTTCTTTGGTTGGCAGATACAAGTTTGACATAATCTGTTTTGCAGAGGTCAAGTTGCTACACATGTAGAAGACTGTACCTGGCTGCACAGGTGGCTCCAGCAGTGCAGCCATGACTTGAACACTGGGGAATACGGAGGAAGACCAGCGGCCAGACTGTAACACATATACACACACATAATGGTCACCATGACAACACAGCACAGGGTCATGAGTCAGGGGGATGTCAGAGAGAAGCTTATGTACAGTTGAAACCAGAAGTTTACAAACACTATATAAAAAGACATACACTTTTTTCACTGTCTGACATGAAATCAGACTAAACTTTTCTTGTTTTAGGTCTATTAGGATGACCAAAGTTATTTATATTTGCTAAATGCCAGAATAATGAGAAAATTATTTTTAGACAATTTTTCATTACTTTCTTCAAAGTCAGAAGTTTACATACATTTAATTAGTATTCGGTACCATTGTTTTTAAACTATATGACTTGGGTCAATTGTTTTGGATATCCTTCCACAAACTTCTCACAATAGTTGGCAGGAATGTTAGCCCATTCCTCCTGATAGAACTGGTAAATGAGCCAGGTTTGTAGGTTCTTGTTGAGATCTTTTATTGAGATCAGGGCTTTGTGATGACCACTCCAAAACATTGACTTTGTTATCCTTAAGTCACTTTGTAACCAGTTTGGCAGTATGCTTCAGATCATTGTCCATTTGGAAGACCCATTTGCGTCCAAGCTTTAACTTCCTGGCTGATGTCTTGAGACGTTGCGTCCGTATTTTCACATAATGTTCTTTCCTCATGATACCGTCTATTTTGTGAAGTGCACAAGTCCCTCCTGCAGCAAAACAACTCCACAACATGATGCTCTCAGGCTTGCAAGCTTCCCACTTTTTCCTCCAAACATAACAATGCTGATTATGGCCAAACAATTCAATTTTAGCTTTGTCAGACCACAGGACATGTCTACAAAAATTAAGGTCTTTGTCTCTGTTAGCAAACTGTAATCTGCCTTTTTTATGTTTCTTTTGGAGTAAAGGCTTCTTCCTGGCAAAATGGGCTTCGAGCCCATGTCAGTACAGTACTTGTTTCACAGCTTCAGCCAGCATCTTTACAAGGTCTTTTGTTTTTGTTCTTAGTTTGACATGCACATTTCAGACCAAAGCACATTCATCTCTGGGACACAGAACCTGTCTCATTCCTGAGTGGTATGATGGCTGGACATTTATACTTGTGTATAATAGTTTGAACAGATGAATGTGGCACCTTCAGGCATCTGGAAATTGCACCCAAGGATGAACCAGACTTGTGCAAGTCCACAATTCTCTTGCTGATATCTTGGCTGTTTTCTTTTCACTTTCCCCTGACGTTACACAATAGAAGCAGTGTGTTTCAGGTGTGCCTTCAAATACATCCACAGTTGTGTCTCTAATTAACTCAAATGTTGTCAATAAACAGAATCTGAAGCTTCCAAAGACATATCATCATCTGTGTTTTCCCAAAAGTGTTTAAATCTTACTGTATGTAAACCTCCGACTTTAAACAAAGTAATGAAAAATCCTTCTCTCATTAATCTGACATTGTGCCTTTTTTTTAGTGTATGTAAGCTTCTGTTTAACTGTATCTGGTGGTGTAGATACATAAACTGGGATTTATTTAATATTAAATTTGTTTTATTTTTGTGTGAAATCTACAGGTTATAATTAACTGTTTTTAACTGGAAATCCTTTTGCTACTTTTGTAGTAAACTTCATTTGTATACCTTGTATATCTGCACTTGTTATTCTTTATTGGGACTAAATAGTGTTAATTGTCCAATAACTCAACCCTAATCCAGAACCTCCCAATCACAGTACACTTACCCACAGTCGTTTAGCGCCATCAAGTCAGCAACTAGAGTGAAAGGGTACCTCAGCACATTCACCGCTATCTGTGCCAATGAGAATACATGGCATAAGCACAGGGCACAGCGCACAGCATGAGCACAGGGCACAGTATAAACATAGGGCACAGCATAGACACAGCACAGAATGAGCACAGGACACAGCATAGACACAGAGCACAACATAGACACAGGGCACAACATAAGCACAGGGCATAGCATAGACCAGACATGGGCAAACTACAGCACGGGGCCAGACATGGCCCTTTGGGCTTATTAATACGGCCCGCCGAACGTGACCAAATTATATTAAAATAGGTAAGGGTAAACCTTGTTTACAGTTTTTCTGCTGTGTTTATTTAACTGAAATTTAATAAATTAATTTAATGAATGCATTTGGAAAACAATTTGTACAATGAGCCTAGCACATTCATGCTTTACTAAATGTTACAGGCCAAATCTCTAATTTAATATATACATATACAGTATATATCGTGGCCCAGCCTCTTTGTCAAATTTTAGAACCCACTGTGGCCCGTGTGTCAAAAGGTTTGCCCACCCCTGGCATAGACACAGAACAGATTGTGCACAGGGCACAACAAAAAACACAGGGCACAAGGGACAGAATAAGCACAGGGCACAACGTAAGCACAGGGCATAGCATAGACACAGAGCACAGCAGAAGCACAGGGCACAGTATAAGCACAGGACACAGCATAAGCACAGGGCACAGTATAAGCACAGGACACAACATAAGCACAGGGCAAAGCATAAGCAAAGGGCACAGCATAGACACAGGACACAGCATAAGCACAGGACACAGCATAAGCACAGGACACAGCATAAGCACAGGACACAGCATAAGCACAGGGCACAGCATAGACACAGGACACAGCATAAGCACAGGGCACAGCATAAGCACAGGGCACAGCATAAGCACAGGACACAGCATAAGCACAGGACACAGCATAAGCACAGGGCATAGCATAGACACAGGACACAGCATAAGCACAGGGCACAGCATAAGCACAGGGCACAGCATAAGCACAGGGCACAGCATAAGCACAGGGCACAGCATAAGCACAGGGCATAGCATAGACACAGGACACAGCATAAGCACAGGACACAGCATAAGCACAAGGCATAGCATAGACACAGGACACAGCATAGACACAGCACAGAATGAGCACAGGACACAGCATAGACACAGAGGACAACATAGACACAGAGCACAACATAAGCACAGGGCACAACATAAGCACAGGGCACAACATAAGCACAGGGCACAACATAAGCACAGGGCATAGCATAGACCAGACATGGGCAAACTACAGCCCAGGGCCAGACATGGCCCTTTGGGCTTATTAATACGGCCTGCCGAACGTGACAAAATTATACTAAAATAGGTAAGGGTAAACCTTGTTTACAGTTTTTCTGCTGTGGTTATTTAACTGAAATTTAATAAATTAATTTAATGAATGCATTTGGAAAACAATTTGTACAATGACCCTAGCACATTCATGCTTTACTAAATGTTACAGGCCAAATCTCTAATGTAATATATACATATACAGTATATATCGTGGCCCAGCCTCTTTGTCAAATTTTAGAACTCACTGTGGCCCGTGTGTCAAAAGGTTTGCCCACCCCTGGCATAGACACAGAACAGATTGAGCACAGGGCACAACAAAAAACACAGGGCACAACGTAAGCACAGGGCATAGCATAGACACAGGACACAGCATAAGCACAGGACACAGCATAAGCACAGGACACAGCATAAGCACAGGACACAGCATAAGCACAGGACACAGTATAAGCACAGGACACAACATAAGCACAGGGCAAAGCATAAGCAAAGGGCACAGCATAGACACAGGACACAGCATAAGCACAGGACACAGCATAAGCACAGGACACAGCATAAGCACAGGACACAGCATAAGCACAGGGCACAGCATAGACACAGGACACAGCATAAGCACAGGGCACAGCATAAGCACAGGGCACAGCATAAGCACAGGACACAGCATAAGCACAGGACACAGCATAAGCACAGGGCATAGCATAGACACAGGACACAGCATAAGCACAGGGCACAGCATAAGCACAGGGCACAGCATAAGCACAGGGCACAGCATAAGCACAGGGCACAGCATAAGCACAGGGCATAGCATAGACACAGGACACAGCATAAGCACAGGACACAGCATAAGCACAAGGCATAGCATAGACACAGGACACAGCATAGACACAGCACAGAATGAGCACAGGACACAGCATAGACACAGAGGACAACATAGACACAGAGCACAACATAAGCACAGGGCACAACATAAGCACAGGGCACAACATAAGCACAGGGCACAACATAAGCACAGGGCATAGCATAGACCAGACATGGGCAAACTACAGCCCAGGGCCAGACATGGCCCTTTGGGCTTATTAATACGGCCTGCCGAACGTGACAAAATTATACTAAAATAGGTAAGGGTAAACCTTGTTTACAGTTTTTCTGCTGTGGTTATTTAACTGAAATTTAATAAATTAATTTAATGAATGCATTTGGAAAACAATTTGTACAATGACCCTAGCACATTCATGCTTTACTAAATGTTACAGGCCAAATCTCTAATGTAATATATACATATACAGTATATATCGTGGCCCAGCCTCTTTGTCAAATTTTAGAACTCACTGTGGCCCGTGTGTCAAAAGGTTTGCCCACCCCTGGCATAGACACAGAACAGATTGAGCACAGGGCACAACAAAAAACACAGGGCACAACGTAAGCACAGGGCATAGCATAGACACAGGACACAGCATAAGCACAGGACACAGCATAAGCACAGGACACAGCATAAGCACAGGACACAGCATAAGCACAGGACACAGCATAAGCACAGGGCACAGCATAAGCAAAAGGGCACAGCATAGACACGGGACACAGCATAAGCACAGGACACAGCATAAGCACGGGACACAGCATAAGCACAGGGCACAGCATAAGCACAGGGCATAGCATAGACACAGTACACAGCATAAGCACAGGACACAGCATAAGCACAGGGCACAGCATAAGCACAGAACACAGCATAAGCACAGGACACAGCATAAGCACAGAACACAGCATAAGCACAGGACACAGCATAAGCACAGGGCACAGCATAAGCACAGGGCATAGCATAGACACAGTACACAGCATAAGCACAGGACACAGCATAAGCACAGGGCACAGCATGAGCACAGGGCACAGCATAAGCACAGAACACAGCATAAGCACAGGACACAGCATAAGCAAAGGGCACAGCATAAGCACAGGGCATAGCATAGACACAGTACACAGCATAAGTACAGGACATAGCATAAGCACAGGGCACAGCATAAGCACAGGGCACAGCATAAGCACAGGACACAGCATAAGCACAGGGCACAGCATAAGCACAGGGCACAGCATAAGCACAGGGCACAGCATAAGCACAGGGCACAGCATAAGCACAGGGCAATATGCTGTACTCATGTACAGCATATGATTCCAAAATTAGATTCTAGCTGATTTCAAGTACCTTTGTTTTTTCAGTGACTCTACTGTATTGATATTTTGCAGCTGATGTCATCAATATTCCCTGGGGGTGTGATGTCAACTGTAGGCTCTGCTCTGTCTGAAGCTCTGTAACTCTAGTTAGACTTTAATCTGATCTTCGTTTGAAAGAGCTGATGTATCTTAAACAAGCTTCTCACAGGCAAAATTCCAGTCACAAGCTAGCTAGCCTTAGACAACAGTTTTTCAGTTAGTCACTCACTTTTGGGTGAAAATCAAACACCTATTACAGGCTCTTGAAAATGTCCCATTTAAATCCATTTTGGACTTTTTTTTTTAGTTCTTAAACTATTTTAAAACTTTTTTGACTATGTTTGCTAATGTGTGCATTGTGTCTCTATGTAAATTGCTGAACATTCTGCCACTTGCATACAGGCAGAACACCCCCAGCATGATTTCACTGCAGTGTCAATATGCAGTAGTGTTTCCTCACTGACAGTGCAGTGTTCAATTATAACACAAGACACTTTTTTGCATTTTCCAACTATCAACTATACAAAAATGTATAACTGTCCCATAGCATGGTTTTGCTAGAGCAGTTGTGTGGCTTACGTTCATGACAAACTTGGTGTAGCTCCTAATGGCAGAAGCCTGACTGAACTGGAACAAAAAGCACAACAGGGTCTGGTGGGCTCCTAGTGGGGTACTCACCTCATGGTACAAGACACAATATTCTTATAATAACAGAAATGCTGCTGATATCATAAATACAAGAGTGAAAACCTGAATCGTACCGTGTCGTCTTCAGCATACGTGTTGATGAAGTGGCATAGCAGGTTGTATCCCCACAGGTATAGCAGTTCCCCCAGCACATGTGGCACCAGGCCCCTGTACAGAACACACATATACAAAGGCTTTTATAAAGAACAGACACGTCCAGAGGCCCCTATACAGCAGACATGTACAGGGGCTCCTATAAAGCACACACATGTACAGGGGCTCCTATACACCACATACATGTACAGAGGCCCCTGTACAGAACACACATGTACAGGGGCTCCTATACAGCACACACATGTAAAGGGGTCCTTATACAGCGCACACATGTACTTATACAGAGGCATGTGTAGATCACACAGGGGTCCTGCTCCACACACACACAGGTACTCACACATAGAAGCCCGCCAGCCCTTCCTCTTTAAAGATCTGCACCATACAGCTCAGCATCCCACTACAACAAGAGTATTCATCTGTCAGAATAGGCTGGAGGACAGGTCAGAATTCTGTGGTGGAATTCTCTGGTTTATGATCAATAGCCATAATTACTGAACCTATCAGCGTCTGGCAGAAGGTTCAGCGTCTCCGTCAGTATAAATAAACAACAGTAAAATATTTTTGTTCAAAATGGTCTCAGAAAGTGATGAAATTAATTAACCCCAAAGACATGACTGTTGTTAGTTGAAAGTACTTTAAGCCATAGGATTAATATGTTATGATAATAAGTATGATATGATAATAACTCAATAAGTATGTGGAGCCAGTCACAAAAAATAATGATAAGGTTCAACATTTGTGGATCATAAATTTGAAGATTTATTTCAAAAACATAGTTACATAGGCCCCACCCTCCATCTAAAAATTTCAAATTTTAGAATGTGAATGCAGCCTTTTGTACAGGCGAAGTCATTTTTAAATTACTTTAAAACAGAAAACTATATGTTTACCTGTATTTAACTTCTCTGCCGACAAACTGAGCCATGCACCGCACTGAGAGCACTGTAAGAGAAGAATGGTCCAAAAGTGAGTGGTATGATAGCCAGACGTTTTTACGTCTGATTGTTTGAACAGATGAACTTGTCACCTTTAGGCATCTGGAAATTGCACCCAAGACTTGTGAACAGTTCTCTTCCTGATATCTTGGCTGAGTTCTTTTGACTTTCTCATGATGTTACACAAAAAAGCAGTGTGTTTCAGGTATGCCTTCAAACACATCCATAGGTGTGTCTCTAATTAACTCAAAGGTTTGCAATAAACCTATCAGAAGCTTCCAGACATGACATCATCATCTGGGCAGCTTGATGAGCCAGACACGTGTTCTGTCTGAACAAAGAAGCATCTGGGACTGTTTGGAACTTTTATGGTGGGTGACACTTGGTAAATTCAGACTGATATCTCTGTATACAACTGTATTTTTATACAAATTTCATTTATTTATTTGACTGGGACAATGCATGTTACTTGGGAGTGTACTTGGACAATAAACTGGACTGGAGCAGAAACGTGGACGCAGTCTATAAGAAGGGCCAGAGCCGCCTCTATTTCCTGAGGAGGCTGAGGTCCTTTGACATCTGCAGGACGATGCTCAGGATGTTCTATGAGTCTATGGTGGCCAGTGCCATCATGTACGCTGTGGTCTGCTGGGGCAGCAGTCTGCGCGTGAGGGACACAAATAGACTCAATAAGATCATCAGGAAGGCTGGTCATGTTGTGGGGGAGGAGCTGGACTCTCTGACTGTTGTGTCGGACAGGAGGATGTTGACCAAAGTCAGGACTATTCTGGACTCTCCCCTCCACCCCCTCCACGAGGTGTTGGCCAATCTGAAGAGCTCGTTCAGCCACAGACTGTTACTGCCACGCTGCTCCACTGAGAGACACAGGAAATCTTTCCTGCCTGTCGCCATCAAACTGTTAAACTCTGTTCTGTAACCAAACACTTCAATATTCCAATATTCCATTTTGTACATAGATGTAAATAGTGTGTGATTTTTGTGAGATGATCTATTTATTTATTTATTTTGTTATTTTTATTCTTAATTCTATCCTGTGGTTGTGGCATCGGTTAACTAAGAGAATTTCCCTTCGGGGATCAATAAAAGTGATTCTGATTCTGATTAATGGGCAGACATGATTCAACATGAATGTAAACACACCAGATTATAGCCAAAGGCTGTTGTCCCAGAGGCTGGGGTCACAAAAGGGTCAAAATAAAATGAAACAGGCCTGGACCAAAATGATGGTACCCCTAGAAAAGACTAATGTGACCAAAGGGACATGTTAATCCAAGGTGTGTCCAATAATTAACATCACAGGTCTTGTAATCAGTCAGTGGGCCTATATATAGGGCTACAGGTCGTCACTGTGCTGTTTGGTGACATGGTGTGTACCACACTCAACATGGACCAGAGAAAGCAAAGGAAAGAGCTGTCTCAGGAGATTAGAAAGAAAATTATAGACAAGTAAGCACTTTGGTTCAGTTTTTGCTGTTGTAAAGTGCTATACAAGTGCTATACAAGTGCTATAAAAATAAAGTTTGATTGATTGATTGAAGTATGTTAAAGGTATAGGCTATAAAACCATTTCCAAGCAGCTTGATGTTCCTGTGACTACAGTTGCACATATTATTCAGAAATTTAAGATCTATGGGACTGTAGCCAACCTCCCTGGATGTGGTCGCAGGAGGAAAATTGATGACAAATCAAAGAGACGGATAATACGAATGGTAACAAAAGAGCTCAGAAAAACTTCTAAAGAGATTAAAGGTGAACTTCAAGCTCAAGGAACATCATTGTCAGATCACACCATCCGTCGCTGTTTGAGCTAAAGTGGACTTAATGGGAGATGACCAGGGAGGACACCATTGTTGAAGACAAATCATAAAAAAGTCAGACTGTAAGACAAAAATGGAACTTTTTGCCAAGGCACATCAGCTCTATGTTCAAAGACGGAAAAATAAAGAATATCAAGAAAAGAACACTCTCCCTACTGTGAAACATGGAGGAGGCTCTGTTATGTTCTGGAGCTGCTTTGCTGCATCTGGCACAGGGTGTCTTGAATCTGTACAGGGTACAATGAAATGTCAAGACTATCAAGGGATTCTAGAGAGAAATGTGCTGGCCAGTGTCAGAAAGCTTGGTCTCAGTCGCAGGTCAGGGGTCTTGCAACAGGACAATGACCCAAAACACACAGCTAAAAACACCCAAGAATGGCTAAGAGGAACATTGGACAATTCCAAAGTGGCCTCCTATGAGCCCTGACCTAAATCCTATTGAACATCTTTGGAAGGAGCTGAAACATGCCGTCTGGAAAAGGCGTCCTTCAGACTTGAGACAACTGGAGCAGTTTGCTCATGAGGAGTGGGCTAAAATACCTGCTGAGAGGTGCAGAAGTCTCATTGACAGTTACAGGAATCGTTTGATTGCAATGATTGCCTCAAAAAGTTGTGCAACAAAATATTAAGTTAAGGGTCGCATCATTTTTGTCCAGGCCTGTTTCATGAGTTTGTTTTTTTAAATAATTCTGTTGAAGCATGGTTGAAAAGCAATGTCTGACTTTCATTGGTTAAATTTCATATAATTTTTTATTTATTATTACTTTTGTCAAATTAAAGTTATTTCTGTGGCCATTGTGAGTTTTTCTTTCATTAACTAATGGGTACCAACAATTTTGTCCACGTGTGCATACCCACCCTCTTCATTTTTTGCCCATATATGCAAATATGCCTCTATGGAACAGTTAAAATCACATTGCTATAATAGGTGAGTGCATGTTTGGTTTGACCATAACCAGTTTTTCATTTGAGCTTCAAAAGAACTGTACGCGGGACATTCTCTCTGGGTTACCAGGAGACTATTCCACAGGTTCCCACCTTGGACAGATAATACATTCTGACCAAAGGTGGTCCATCTGATGGAGATCGGCAGGTCACATCTGGTGGTAGCTCACATGGTCCTTGCTAAATTGTCTTTATATTTAATATACGCCTTTAAAGGTGTTGGTGCAAGGGAGTGTAGGACCTTATAAATTAGGAAAGTTCTTTTATGGTTGACCATGTTGTTAAAGTCCCCTCCCCCGAACCGCCACCTTAACGTGGTGGAGGGGTTTGAGCACCCGAATGATCCTGGGAGCTATGTTGTCGGGGGCTTCATGCCCCTGGTAGGGTCACCCATGGCAAACAGGTCCTGGGAGACGGGTCTGACTAAGAGCGGTTCAGAAGCCCATCATGAATAGAGAAACAACGAGGCCAGTTACGTCGCCCGGACTGGCGTTATCGGGGCCCCACCCTGGAGCCAGGCCTGGGGTGGGTGCTCGGCAGCGAGCGCCTGGTGGCCGGGCCTTTCCCCACGGGGCCCGGTCAGGCCCAGCCCGAAGAAACGACGTGGGGCCGTCCTCCCGTGGACCCACCACCTGCGGGAGGAGCCATGAGGGGCGGGTGCGGAGAGATCCGGGTAGCAGTCGAAGGCGGGGACCTCGACGACCGGATCTCTGGACATGGAGACTAGCTCTGGGGACATGGAATGTCACCTCGCTGGGGGGGAAGGAGCCTGAGCTTGTGCGGGAGGTTGAGCGTTACCGGCTAGATATAGTCGGCCTCACCTCCACGCACAGCTTGGGCTCTGGAACCCAACTTCTTGAGAGGGGTTGGACTCTCCATTTCTCTGGCGTTGCCCGCGGGGAGCGGCGGCGAGCTGGTGTGGGCTTGCTCATTGCCCCACAGCTCAGCCGCTGCGTGTTGGGGTTCACTCCGGTGAACGAGAGGGTCGCGTCCCTGCGCCTTCGGGTTGGGGACAGGTCTCTCACTGTTGTGTCGGCCTACGGGCCAAACAGCAGTGCAGAGTACCCGGCCTTCTTGGAGTCCCTGGGAGGGGTACTAGACAGTGCACCAACCGGGGACTCCGTTGTTCTCCTGGGGGACTTCAACGCCCATGTGGGTAACGACAGTGACACTTGGAGGGGCGTGATTGGGAGGAACGGCCTCCCCGATCTGAACCCGAGCGGTGTTTTGTTATTGGACTTCTGTGCTAGTCACAGCTTGTCCATAACAAACACCATGTTCGAGCACAAGGGTGTCCATCGGTGCACATGGCACCAGGACACTCTAGGTCGGAGGTCGATGATCGACTTTGTTGTCGTGTCATCTGACCTCCGACCGCGTGTCTTGGACACTCGGGTGAAGAGAGGGGCTGAGCTGTCAACTGATCACCACCTGGTGGTGAGTTGGATCCGCTGGCGGAGGAGGAAGCCGGACAGACCTGGCAGGCCCAAGCGTATTGTGAGGGTCTGCTGGGAACGTCTGGCGGAGCCCTCTGTCAGGGGGGTCTTCAACTCCCACCTCCGGGAGAGTTTCTCCCTGATCCCGGGGGAGGTGGGAGACATGGACTCCGAGTGGGCCATGTTCTCCACCTCTATTGTTGATGCGGCTGCTCGTAGCTGTGGTCGTAAGGTCTGTGGTGCTTGTCGCGGCGGCAATCCCCGAACCCGGTGGTGGACACCGGAAGTAAGGGATGCCGTCAAGCTGAAGAAGGAGTCCTATCGAGCCTTGTTGGCTCGTGGGACTCCTGAGGCAGCTGATGAGTACCGGCGGGCCAAGCGTGCCGCGGCTCGGGCAGTCGCAGAGGCAAAAACTCGGGGTTGGGAGGAGTTCGGGGAGGCCATGGAGGAGGACTATCGGACGGCCTCAAAGAGATTCTGGCAAACCGTCCGACGCCTCAGGAGGGGAAAGCAGTGCTTCACCAACACTGTTTACAGTGCGGGTGGAGAGCTGCTGACCTCGACTGGGGATGTTGTCGGGCGGTGGAAGGAATACTTTGAGGATCTCCTCAATCCCACTGTCACGTCTTCCGAGGAGGAAGCAGAAACTGGGGACCCAGGGGCGGACTCGTCCATCACCCTGGCTGAAGTCACTGAGGTGGTTGGCAAGCTCCTCGGTGGCAAGGCTCCGGGGGTGGATGAGATCCGTCCTGAGTACCTCAAGTCTCTGGATGTTGTGGGACTGTCTTGGCTGACACGTCTCTGCAACATCGCGTGGCGGTCGGGGACAGTACCTGTGGAATGGCAGACCGGGGTGGTGGTCCCTCTGTATAAGAAGGGGGACCGGAGGGTGTGTTCCAATTACAGGGGAATCACACTCCTCAGCCTTCCCGGTAAGGTCTATTCCAGGGTGCTGGAGAGGAGAATCCGACCGATAGTCGAACCTCGGATTCAGGAGGAGCAGTGTGGTTTTCGCCCTGGTCGTGGAACACTGGACCAGCTCTATACTCTCCATCGGGTCCTCGAGGGCTCATGGGAGTATGCCCAACCAGTCCACATGTGTTTTGTGGATCTGGAGAAGGCATTCGACCGTGTCCCTCGTGGTGTCCTATTGGGGGTGCTCTGGGAGTATGGGGTCCGGGGCTCTTTGCTAAGGGCTGTCCGGTCCCTGTATGACCGGAGCAGGAGCTGTGTTCGCATTGCCGGCAGTAAGTCAGACCTGTTCCCGGTGCATGTTGGACTCCGCCAGGGCTGCCCTTTGTCACCGGTTCTGTTCATTATATTTATGGACAGAATTTCTAGGCGCAGCCAGGGGCCGGAGGGGGCCTGGTTTGGGAACCACAGGATTTCATCTCTGCTGTTTGCAGATGATGTTGTCCTGATGGCTTCTTCGAGCCAGGACCTGCAGCAGGCACTGGGGCGGTTTGCAGCCGAGTGTGAAGCGGCTGGGATGAGAATCAGCTCCTCCAAATCCGAGGCCATGGTTCTCGACCGGAAAAAGGTGGTTTGCTCTCTCCGGGTGGGTGGTGAGTCTCTGCCCCAAGTGGAGGAGTTCAAGTATCTCGGGGTCTTGTTCACGAGTGAGGGAAGGATGGAGCGTGAGATTGACAGGCGGATCGGTGCAGCGTCTGCAGTGATGCGGTCGCTGTATCGGTCCGTTGTGGTAAAGAAGGAGCTGAGCCGGAAGGCGAAGCTCTCGATTTACCGGTCAATCTACGTTCCTACCCTCACCTATGGTCATGAGCTTTGGGTAATGACCGAAAGGACAAGATCGCGGATACAAGCGGCTGAAATGGGCTTCCTCCGCAGAGTGGCCGGGCGCACCCTTAGGGATAGGGTGAGGAGCTCGGTCACACGGGAGGAGCTCGGAGTAGAGCCGCTGCTCCTACACGTTGAGAGGAACCAGCTGAGGTGGCTCGGGCATCTGCTCAGGATGCCTCCTGGACGCCTCCCTAGGGAGGTGTTCTGGGCATGTCCCACCGGGAGGAGGCCCCGGGGAAGACCCAGGACACGCTGGAGGGACTATGTCTCTCGGCTGGCCTGGGAACGCCTTGGGGTCCCACCGGAGGAGCTGGAGGACGTGTCCGGGGTGAGGGAAGTCTGGGAGTCCCTGCTTAGACTGCTGCCCCCGCGACCCGGCCCCGGATAAGCGGAAGAAAATGGATGGATGGATGGATGGATGTTGTTAAAGTCCAATAGTCCAATAATACTTTTTCAGAACGTGACAGTGATGGTGGGAAACAGGTTTTATATCAAGTATTTTTAGGCCTCTTTTGTAGAGGTTTTCAATGGTTTTAAGTGTTGTGGGGTAGGCAAGAGACCAATTCAAGATTGGGTCCTAGACTACATCTGTGCGTAGACAAGGAGCAGTGTGTAGTTTTCTGTGTCCAGGCTCACTATGAGGAGCCCACAGGTACAGGTAAGAGTGTGCAGAGCAAAGACAGGACGCACCGTGGAAAGGGTGACAGGCCACTCTGGACAGACATCGCACCAGCATCTCATGTGAGGTCTGCGCACAAGCAACAATGGCTTTAGAGGACAGAAGCCTTTTACACAATTTGAGGAAATACATGTATAATGTATAAGCAGCTCATAAGGTCAAAATATGTCTGCTGATTGCTGTCGGCATCTAATTACAAAGTATTTTATTGTTCGATAATCAGAAAGTACATGGTTAGCATGTTAATCTGTTGTGTTCTGACACAAACGGACCATGACTTTCTGTGTCACTCACTCTTACCTATCAGAAGTGCAGCGGATAAGATTGGGTCCTAGAATACATCTGTGTGTACCACTCTTGTGAATGAGCTCATCGTGGTGAATAATTAGGGTATTCTGAATGCATAAGATAAGTGATGAATAACTTTGGGTCACTGCAAACTGTGTAAAATTAACTAGTTCTGTATTTCATGTTTTTAGGACTGTAAATATCTGGTACAGTGCCTTTAACAAACAGTGGAGACTAAATGCATGGTTTTGCTGCAGGGATGTAAAAGCCTAACAGCTACAGACCCTCATCTCCAGCTTTGTAAATAAACCACTGCCAATAATCTCTTGATTTAGAAACAAATGACAGGAAAAAGTAGCATTTCTCCTAAACTTCTCCAGAGACCTCCACCACAAAAGTCTTTGAAAGTGCATGAAAGGTCATATCTTCTGCTCCTCAAAGCAGTGCATGGAGTATACAGGTAGTACACAGGTAGTACACAGGTAGTAAACAGGTAGTACACAGGTAGTACACAGGTAGTACACAGGTAGTACACAGGTAGTACACAGTTTAGTTTACATTTATCATCTGTGCAGTATTGAACGAGGGTTGTCAAAAGTATAAAAATCAGATACTAATCAATACTGAAACTAGTATCAAAAGTAGATACTCATTTGAGCAAGTATCAATACTAAAAATAAAGCCAGAAATTAACTTATGAATAGCTTTTGAAGTATAAGACAAGTATAGTAAAAGTATAAGACAAATAGACTAGTATACACCTATGCACCACTATGTAATCTACCTGGACCACTAAGGGATCACACAGATATAAGGCCACATGGGAATATAACAGAAAGTACTGTTATTTAATGTTGAAAATAACATTTGATTGTCTCTATTGTCTTTTTGGTGTGTTTTTAAAAAATATTCATTTATTATAATCGTAGTATCGGAATCAGTATTGTAATTGAGTTTGAAATTTTAGTATCATAACAACACTGATACTGAGTTGACCAACAGGTACATGAATGACTAGAACAGTACCATGTTAAACATTTGATACTCACATCTTTGACCAGTGCCTTGAGTGAGGTCTCCTGCTCCTCTTTGGCACTTATCAGCTCCATCTGACAAACAGCACAGGGCACAGATGTAGTTCATGTCATACGCACTGAGGGTCCACTCTACATTCATACGCACTGCAGGTGCACTGTACATAATGTATTGCTCAACCATCATTAAAATATGGCTTAAATAAAATGGACAAATTTGTGGACATAAGTGCAGTACCTGTTTGACCTTCCTCTTGACCACAGTGGACACAGCACAGCAAACAATGTGAGGGGACAGGCCTCTAAACAAGCCACATTTACCATCCACCTGGAGGATGTGCTGTGCTGAGATACACAAAGCCAAATGTTAGTCAGACACATGTACTATTCCACAGAACACTCACACACAAACACATAACATTTTACTACACACACATGCAACATTCTACCACAGATATACATGAGGTTTCTATCACATAAACATGCGTACACAAACACATGCTCACCATAGGAGAAGAGCCCGGGCAGGTACAGCACCTTGCGTCCAAACAAAGTGGTGCCCCAGGTGGGGGGCAGGGGTTCGTGTCCCACCTGCAGCACAAACAGATTCACACTACAACACTGAGCAGAGAGTCTGTAGGTGACAGGAGTATGTGCATAAATACAGTATGTTTGTAATTGTGCAAACACACAATAGTCTGTGGTGGAAGTTGAGCTATGTATTTCAACATAAATAATAAGTATTCTGTTATAATTCTGTGTGAGTTAGGTAAATTCTGTGTCCTGTATATACTTGATATACTGAGCTTACGGTCCTCACCTGGATGAGCAGTTTGATATAGATGACCGGGTGTTGGATGGCAGTGGCCCCGGCTCCGAGTAGCACCGCGGCGGACAACACCTCCGCTGGGCTCGGTGTCTCCTCTCGGTCCACATCGGACACTTCAGCACCGGCCTGGTTCTCCGGAGGGTCCATTTAACTCATGGGTTTCGCTCAGTGCGGTAGAATCACAGCTGTTCATGTTTCATCGCGACTGCAGCGCTCCGGAGCTGCGCCATGGCTGTGCGCAAAAGACCTGTACGCATGCGCCTGCGCGTCAAAACAAACAGGACGGAGCTTTTGTATACGTCATACGCACTCCTGAAAAAATATTATAATAATATTATATTATAAATATTTTCTTTAAAATATGTTGGTATTTCTAAATTATTTATGTGTAAGTTGTAAATACAATAATAAAACATGAATACAGTGTCATTTTTTGTTTACTTGGAACAATTGGTGGGGAAAAAAACAGCTCTTAATAATCTTTTATGTCCGATCACTATATATAGCTATGGAAGCCTATGGAAGCCCGTTTCTATGGAAGCCCGTTTCCGCCATGAAAAAAAAAATAAAAGCCCCACAGAAAGTCGAAATTACGAGTTTTAAACTCGTAATTAGGAGTTTAAAACTCGTAATTATGAGTTTAAAACTCGTAATTATGAGTTTAAAACTCGTAATTATGAGTTTAAAACTCGTAATTACGAGTTTAAAACTCGTAATTAGGACTTTTAAAACTACTAATTATGAGTTTAAAACTCGTAATTATGAGTTTTAAAACTACTAATTATGAGTTTAAAACTCGTAATTAGAACTTTTAAAGTCTTAATTGAGCTTGTAGCACACTGCAACTGAGTGTACAGAGCAGAGGAGACAGGAGGAGGACTGTTATGTTTATCACCTACATACTTTTAAAAAATGAATAAATTAAGCTCCAGTAAAGTTTCTGGCGTCTTGAACAAATCAGTGGGCCCTGAGTGCTGTTCTGACCACTCATGAGCTGTGCTCTGGGTCTGTGAGCGCTCGTTTTCCTGGTCTGAGCAGAGTGCCAGCTGGTCACAACCCCGCTGGTTTATTGAGGAAATTATTAAAATACCAAATTCATTTAATCAAAATTGATAAGGTTCACTTTTTGTAAATGTTACATTCCCAAAATTACGAGTTATAAACTCATAATTCATACTTTTAAAAGTCCTAATTACGAGTTTTAAACTCATAATTAGTAGTTTTAAAAGTCCTAATTACGAGTTTTAAACTCATAATTAGTAGTTTTAAAACTCATAATTACGAGTTTTAAACTCATAATTAGTAGTTTTAAAAGTCCTAATTACGAGTTTTAAACTCCTAATTACGAGTTTTAAAACTCCTAATTACGAGTTTAAAACTCGTAATTTCGACTTTCTGTGGAGCTTTTATTTTTTTTTTCATGGCGGAAACGGGCTTCCATATATAGCATATAGTAATACAGTACAATTAAAAGTATCACATGAAAAAATCAACTCAATTAAAAGTATTAACGTACCTGTTTAAAAATGTACTTGAAGAGAAAAGAGTATTCCGTGCAGATTTTGAGATTGAGATAAAGCTTCAAATGAATTTTGAAGCTTTATCGAAACAATTGATTTTTTTTTTCCTAGCTGTTTTAATTGGTAGATTTTGTTATAAAATAAATTCTTAGCCTTTTCAGCAGATCTCAAACTATAGTAAAATAATAATATTCTTATTCTTATTCTTATTATTATTATTAATAATAATAATAATAATAATAATAATAATAATAATAGTCAAAAATAATAACAAAGTCAATGTTTTGGAGTGACCATCACAAAGCCCTGATTTCAATCCTACTGAAAATGTATGGGCAGACCTGACAGACATGTGCGAGCATGGCAGGCTACAAACTTGGCTCAGTTACACCAGTTCTGTCAGGAGGAATGGGCCAAAATTAAAAAAAAAAAAATTGCATTTAGCAAATAGAAATAATGTAGCTAATCCTAATTGACCCTAAAACAGTAAAAGTTTAATCTTATTTCATGTCAGACAGTGAGATGGTGTGTCTTTTTATATGGTACATGTAAATGTCTAGTTTCAACTTTAAGTACAGATACCTAGTGCAATCAATAGTGCAATCAATACTTTACTACTTTTTTACTTCATTATGTTCCACCACTGCCTAAACGTAAACAATGGCCATGCCAAAAGATATATATATATATATATATATATATATATATATATATATATATATATATATATATATATATATATATATATATATATATATATATATATATATATATATATATATATATATATATATATATATACTCACCTAAAGGATTATTAGGAGCACCTGTTCAATCCAATTATCTAATCAACCAATCACATGGCAGTTGCTTCAATGCATTTAGGGGTGTGGTCCTGGTCAAGACAATCCCCTGAACTCCAAACTGAATGTCAGAATGGGAAAGAAAGGTGATTTAAGCAGTTCTGAGCGTGGCATGGTTGTTGGTGCCATAGGGGCCGGTCTGAGTATTTCACAATCTGCTCAGTTACTGGGATTTTCACGCACAACCATTTCTAGGGTTTACAAAGAATGGTGTGAAAAGGGAAAAACATCCAGTATGCAGCAGTCCTGTGGGGGAAAATGCCTTGTTGATGCTAGAGGTCAGAGGAGAATGGGATGAGTGATTCAAGCTGATAGAAGAGCAACATTGACTGAAATAACCACTCGTTACAACCGAGGAATGCAGCAAAGCATTTGTGAAGCCACAACACACATAACCTTGAGGCGGATGGGCTACAACAGCAGAAGACTCCACCGGGTACCACTCATCTCCACTACAAATAGGTAAAAGATGCTACAATTTGCACGAGCTCACCAAAATTGGACAGTTGAAGACTGGAAAAATGTTGCCTCGTCTGATGAGTCTCGATTTCTGTTGAGACATTCAAATGGTACAGTCAGAATTTGGCATAAACAGAATGAGAACATGGATCCATCATGCCTTGTTACCACTGTGCAGGCTGCTGGTGGTGTAATGGTGTGGGGGATGTTTTCTTGGCACACTTTAGGTCCCTTAGTGCCAATTGGGCATTGTTTAAATGCCACGGGCTACCTGAACATTGTTTCTGACCATGTCCATCCCTTCTTGACCACCATGTACCCATCCTCTGATGGCTACTTCTACCAGGATAATGCACCATGTCATGAAGCTCAAATAATTTCAAATTGGTTTCTTGAACATGACAATGAGTTCACTGTACTACAATGGCCCCCACAGTCACCAGATCTCAACCCGATAGAGCATCTTTGGGATGTGGTGGAACGGGAGCTTCGTGCCCTGAATGTGCATCCCACAAATCTCCATCAACTGCAAGATGCTATCCTATCAATATGGGCCAACATTTCTAAAGAATGCTTTCAGCACCTTGTTGAATCAATGCCACGTAGAATTAAGGCAGTTCTGAAGGCGAAAGGGGGTCAAACACAACACAAATTCTTCAGGTGAGTGTATATATATTTGTGTGTGTAGGGGTGTGTGTGTGTGTATCAGTGCTTGTGTGGATCAGTGTATGTGTGTGGATCAGTGCGTTTGTGTATCAGTGTGTGTGGATCAGTGTGTGTGTGTGGATCAATGCGTGTGTGGATCAATGCGTGTGTGGATCAGTGTGTGTATCAGTGCGTGTGTAGGGGTGTGTGTGTGTATCAGTGCGTGTGTATCAGTGCGTGTGTGTGTATCAGTGTGTGTGTATCAGTGTGTGGGGGTGTATCGGTATGTGTGTGGATCAGTGCGTGTGTGGATCAGTGCGTGTGTGTCAGTGCGTGTGTATCTGTGTGTGTGCATCAGTGTGTGTGTGTGTATCAGTGTGTGTGTATCAGTGCGTGTGTGGATTAGTGCGTGTGTGCGTGTATCAGTGCATGTGTGGTTTAGTGCGTTTGTATCAGTGCATGTGTGTGTCAGTGCGTGTGTTGATCAGTGTGTGTGTGGATCAGTGCGTGTGTGGATCAGTATGTGTGTGGATCAGTGCGTGTGTGGATCAGTGAGTGTTTGGATCAGTGCATGAGTGGATCAGTGTGTGTGTGGATCAGTGTGTGTGTGGATCAGTGCGTGTGTGTATCATTGCGTGTTTGCATCAGTGTGTGCGTGAATCAGTGTGTGTTTGCATCAGTGTGTGTGTGTATCAGTGTGTGTGGGTGTGTATCAGTGTGTGTCTATCAGTGCATGTCGTGGTTCATGACACTAAAATTTTATACCAATATCAATTCCGATTCCAGTTTTTATTTAGACAATAGAATATGTACTTTCAATACTAGTTTTAGTATCGATCAGTATCTGTGACAGTAGGTGAACAGACTGAGAGGAGCGTGTCACTGGAGCTCACACCTCATCATGTGTGTTCACAAATATGTTCTGTCCTCTGCACTTTTACTCTTTGGATCAAAATGGTTGAATCTACAGAAACCAGCGTCTGCAGCTGAAACTGAAACGGGCCAAATATGAAGTGCAGAGGTGACTGCTTTCACATCTACAGCTCAGAGTCATCCAGGTTTAATGCTGGGTTTCAGGAGACATCACAACATTCTATAGGCCAGACAAACAATTACTTCCCGATTTGAAGGACTTTGAAAAGTCCTCACCAGGTACTCACAAAGATATAATATTTTGATTTGAATTGCTTAATTGGTATGACCACAGAGGGCGGTTGCCATAGCTTGAAACCCATGATTTGGCTGTTTCTGCTTGGAAATACAAGAATGAGCAGGTCCAAGGAGCATAAATTGTGACGAGGGAGCCTACTTCTTATCACACACGGGATAAAACGCCAGGCACTAGATGGTGTACGCTTCAGACTTTCTTTGCAGTGCCTGACTTGCATTTATGGATATATGTATATAAAATCTATATATGTGTAAAAAACATATTTTATGTTTGTGATCTGAATTTGTGGATCACCTAATTTGTGCATTTTTCACGAACATTTGTGAAACAAACTTTACACATTCCATGAAAAATCTATGCATAGCATTGGACTCAAAATTGTGATTTATTTTCTGATGTGGAGTTACCACACGTGGCACATATATACATATACAAATTATGCATTGTGGAAAAATCTGAGATTTTGAATTAATTGTTTTTGCTGCATCAATAACTTAATATGACACATTTTCTCCCCCACAGGGTGGGTACCCTACTCCGCTGTTAAGTGCCTTATCCCATGTGTGTGATACGCTCCTTGAACCAGTTTGTTTTTTAATTTTCAAATAGAAACAGCCAACAGACAAACAAGACGCTGTGGGATGCAGTAGGGGGCGTACGCTTCCCCTACTGTCTGACAAAACCATGTAAGCTGCCTACAAAACAGGTCACTACACCGTCACGTTACCCTTCTGAAAATGTCCCTAAAATACATATATACATATATGTATTAGTTATTATTCTGCTGTTTTGTTGTAAATAGTGTAGTTCTTGTGTCTTAGTGTGAAACCAAAAAAAAAAAAGAAAAAAATGAAAGAAATCTGCAAAAATATGCCTGATGTTAAGTATAGTGCTGTATGTATTAGTTATCATTCTGTTATTTCTGTTGTAAATAGCACGAAAATAGTGTGGTTCTTGTGCATTAGTGTTAAGCAAACAAACAAAAAAACATATAAATAAAATGTTAGGGATCAGATATTTATTTATTTATTTATTTATTTAAAAAAGGGACAATGCACATTAATCAACATTACAAAAAAAATGTAAATGTGCCCGAGTTAGCTGACTAGAGCTAGTTTTCATCGGTTGTCCCCAGGCCAGTTGTAACAAGGCAACCTACAATTAAGAAAACATTCAAAGATAAGAATTAAACATATTGAACGACAATATAATGTGGACATAATTAAAAATATGTATGTAATATGTATATTGTTTTCTGCTCCCCCTCTTCTTGTGTCTTGTGTGTCCCCCCCCTCCCCCCATGAAAAAATAAATAAACATCAAATGAATAAATTAAAATTAAATAAATACCAAAATAATACATTAAAATTAAATATAAAATGAAAATTGTAAAATTAAATATAAAAAATCCCCCCCCCCCCCCCAAACGTATTAAAAAGAATATGTTCAGATGATTCACTAACCAAGCAAAAAAGAACAAACAAACAAACAAAACATCTTTCAAATAAAATTCTTGAAACATACATGTTGTTTTGTGATTCTTGCCAAATGCCAGTTGAGTGAATAAATAAAATAAAGTTACTTAAAATACAGTTTACAGTTTTTGTCCTTTGTGTTCAATGCACTTTGTTCAGTGGAATAGTTCTTGTGAAATATATAGAACAGTTACAAACTAACAACAATAGGCCATGAGAGCATAATTTTCAGATTTGTATGCATGTATATTTGCAATGGTAAAATGAAATTTGCAAGCGCAAAAACGATATTTGTAAGCCTAAAACAAAATTTGTGAGTATTAAAAAAAATTAATAAAAAATAATTATTTGCCAGTGTACAAATCAACATTTCTGCATTGAAACTTTTTGGAACAAATGAACCTTCATAATGGAACGCCAAAGGAACGCGGTATGCATTCTTTTACCATGGCAATTACCATGGCAATTACCATGGCAATTGAACAGCCATCTTCTGAGTGGAGCCAGAGCTAATTTGTGATTTAAAAATATTTTAAAAATGTATTTTCTACACTTTCAAATATCGTTTTACACTTCCATTTCAAAAGACCTTCTTTCACTGGTTGATTTTTTTTTGTCATTTGTTTCATGGAAAACCTACATTGCCTAGTCCCGTCATCATCAGCACACTGAAGTGGCAGAATGACTGGTGGATCAAAAATGAACAGGCTGGGTGCTGAGTATGAAGGTACATTTACCTCATGCCGCTGTTCTCTCAAGCTTTTCCCACTTCTGACTCTGGCGTCTGTCAAGATCAGGTGACAAATCAGTACTGACGATCAATATAGTAATTATATAAAAGTTGTAGAGTGAAACAGGAAGGATGTGACTTTATTTACCCTACATGCAGTGCTTGGAACTAACAGAATAGACTACATTAGCCTGAAGTTTCTCGCTGCCATCAAGTAGTATTTATTTTGAGGCGTCCAAAGCGTTTTTGATGCCCCAGTCTGAACGAGGCATAAAATTGAAGGACAAAATGCTATTGTTGCTATTGTATTCTATGGGATTTCATTCTTTCTTTTTCCTAGGAGCAGAATGCTGATCTGGAGAGGGCTGTCAGGAATCTGATCACTTGTCTACAGACATACAACTCATCAACAGAGTAAGAATATATGAACCAATAGATGACAACACATTGCTTTTTTGACATATTGAAGTAACTAATAAATTCAGTCTATTTTGTTGATCTAGGTCCCCACAACCTACCACATCTACTGCCATTCAGGAAATGACAAGGTGATAAAATTATATATATATTTTTTATAAATAAGTACGTACCAAAATTTTTTATTAATAATGAATTAAAATTACAAGATTGAAATCTGTCAACTGCATAAAACTGAATACATTTGGTCACTGATCCAAGTGGCTTTTTCTGTATTGTTTTTTTTTTTTTTTTTCAGTTCATGACTAGGCTCTAGTAAGACTTCTTTTTATATTGACGCTACCTGGACGACTAAGGGATTACACAGACATGCTATTGCTTTTAAACATAATATGGACCTGCCTCTTGGACTGTTTTGCCCAGTAGACATGATCAATAGCAATTCTGTAGCTGCAGTGATTTAAGAAAGAATATCTATCTACAGCCTCCATGTTTAAAAGTTCAAAGCAGTCTTTACATGCATGTTCAGTAGAATGCGATTGGCTTTTATTATTATTAATAATAATAATAATACATGTATTATTCATATTGTCATAGGACCTCATAGTAAGTCAGTTTTATTTTTAGGAAGTAATAATTTCCATGTTTATATGTCCATGCCTTCTTATATCTACATGCATACAGCTTCCAGGGACATACAGAGCACTTCTGCATCCATAGTCCAGGCTCTCCAGAAATCCACAGCCTGGGCCAGTGACCCTGAACCAGGAGATGTAGAGGTAAGGGAATATTGTCAACTTTATGTGCTTGCAAAATCACAATCAGTTATATTCCGTGGTTACTAATGCATTTGTGGTAACATTAGTCTCCATTTTCAAAAATGTTCTCATTCTTTCAGGATCATTCCCAGCTATATTTGCTGGGAACCAGAGGAAACAAAAGCCACCAGCTCCACTTTGCAAACCAGCTGGTGTTCTGGATTTTCTTTTTTTGCCTGGAGAGTGAGAATTCCCCAAGAACATCGAGTGATGAAGCCGCTCTACTTCAGGTGGGGTTAGGGAGAAGAGTCATTCAACTTCAAGAGAGTGCAGACCACCTAGAGGTATGTACTTTTATAGCACAGCGCTTTGCATACGGCATGGCAAATCACCTTACAGTTTGTATCTAAACAGGGGCACAGGTCAAATCATTTGGAGCAGTTCTCATCAGTTCAGTTTTCAGGCTCTTTTCAGAACACAGCTGCAATTTACAAATGTATATGATCAGTGAATTTTGAGGTTCAGTCATCAGATTTATAAACTTTAATTTGATGACTAAATTTTATAAACTGTGACCATCATCCAGAATACTCCCACACTTTTAAATGTGTAGTGTGAGGGAGTCACAAACCAGTAGGACCAGTATCATGGTTTGAGACTGATGTAAATGCTGTAAATATGTGTCAAATGTAACAAAACCATTCAGGGAACAAAAAACTTCAAATCTGTGCTTTTTAGCAGTTGGTATCTGAAATGTGTCATTCTCAGACCTCCGGCCAGTGTTATGATGCTTAGATAAGTTTGTGAATCTGATCTGTACAAAATATTTACCAGATTTAGGAAAAGTTTCAGTAAATATGCCAAAGCAATTGACAGGTCCAGTCTGACAAAATCAAGTGTAAGCAGACAAACAGGAAATTGACTTAATCATTTGCAGTAAGTGGATTGTTTGCAGGTTAAACAATGACTGACATTTTCTGTTTTAATCAGAAAAATGTGCCAAAGCAACTGGGGAAAACTGTTAACATTTTGTAAAAAATATAATTGAAATTTCACACTGAATTTACAGTATTTTATTCAAATACCTATGCTGAACTTTAAAAAAAAAAATAATTATATGTTGATATGTCCCTTAAGCCCTCTCTGTTGCTCAAACTGTGCAACAACACCAGAATGTTTTATTTTAAATCACCAGAGTGCTTGAGGAAGCATACCCAAGATTAAGAGAACTGTCTGGAAGACAGCTTCTTCAAAAAGCCTCAGGTAGGAAGACAGTCGTACAACTACTTTCAATTTTTCCTCTTATTTTCAGGACTACATTGTCAGTTTTAGAGTAATGCACTCAGCATTGATAATTTCACATTGAAATGTTTATAAAGCCTTTTGGTATTTTATTTGTATAAAAAAATAAATACAGCAGTTGTCAATCATTTCTTCAATATCAATAATTTATATGCAAATGATTTATGTCAATGCTAATAAGTTGTCAATCATTATTTATTTACAACATTCATTTTTGTGCTTTGCACAGCAGTAAATTCATTCTTATACCATTTAGTGCCACACTGCTTTTATTTTAATAGTACATTCATCAACATGTGAATTTAAAACAAATTCATTTGTGAGTTGATTTTCTAATGAATTAGTAGCACCTTGAACAGGCAATCAAACAGTGTTTGAACATGTCTTGAGGAAATCCAGACCTCAGCATGTCCTTATGGGGCAGGGAGATCATTACAGGGCCTATTAGGAATTAGTTATTGTGAGGAATAGTCACTTTACAACTTTTCAAACAAATATTTTTGTTGTTTTAAACAAAGATTATTCAAAGTACATTTCAATTCAAAGTTAGCATTTTAGAGAAAACTGAAATAGAAATTCTGAAACTAATACAATATATACTTTTCCTATTCTTTTCAAAACATGTTAAAATGTTTCACTATTTATAGAGAATTTGTAGTTTACATAAAGAACTAACTTATGATTTATCGTGTTCTGTCTGAACTGAATTGCCCTGCAACCAGCTGATATACATAATACAGCATTACAGATCTGAGGAGTAGGTTTTACTTTATGAAATATATTTGTTAGTGACTGGGGGGGGGGAAAAAACCTATGGCACATTTTTGTCATCAAAAAGGAACACATCACAACTCAACTAAATAGACGTTCACACCAAGACATTCAGATTACAGCGGATCCACTGCAGATCTCAGTCCTTCAAACTCATGTGGTTCAACTGGATTTTCAACATGAGGTACTTGTATGCCTGTCTCGCTTGAAAGGCCGTTACTATCCCAATATGTGTTGGATTTGTAGAACCTAGAATACCCAACCACACCAAATTGTAATGAATTAAAATTTTTTTTTTTTTTTTTATTATGTCTGGAATGAGGTTTGGCTGGCTATCTTCATTCAGTCTTCAAACTGGTAGTATTGTCCTAGATGCAACAGCTGATTTGGTCAGCGATTTCCCCCTGTAGAAAGGGGATGGCAATCCCACCCATCCCTGAATACATCCAGATGAGCTTGAATGAGTGGGACAAGGGCATAATGGCAGCAAAACAGGTGTAGACTGTTGGATATGTCAAGATTCCCTTTCTCTTCAAGCTAGTGCAGGACATCATAGAAGCGGCTTGTAACTGCTGTGAACACATCGCCACAATCTTTCAATTCTGTAACAAAAAGCAACAAGTAGCATATTCCATTACTCCTAACTCCGCTCAAAGCCTGAGATTTTGACTTATGAGTTCCCCACAAATACAACTAGAATAAACTTCTTGACTTCATGAAGGTGTACTACACAGCCCTGTCGCAAATAAAGATCAACAATCAGAGAAGTGTGCACAAACCCATCTACATCTGACGGGCTGGGGCAGAGGTGTGAAAACACTAATGAGCCTCTGCAAGGGTAGAAGGGAGGACATGCAGCTGTGTGGAGGAAGAGGCAGGTGACTGATCAAATCTCAAGAAGTGAGGTATCATATCATTCACTCCTTCCATCTTGACAATGAAATGAAATTGTCCAGATGGAAGAAGACCATCTGCGTGTTTTACCTTTGGTTGTGAACACTTGCCTGCAGTGTAGCTACTTCTCCCTGTTCCTTGGACAGAAAACATCAAATGAGCATTCTCCACTCCATGGTCTGCTCTGACCCTACAAAAGACAGTACACATTATGTATGTAATATGGCTATAGGTTAATTCTTTGGTTTTTCCTAGTCTTCACACATTTTTCAGCTTTTCTGCTTAAAGAAAAAATACAGAAAAACTATATAGGCTACAGACAATTTATGACTCTCAATCCGACATTGCTCTTAAAACAGTGTCCAGACTGTGCGAGACTGCTCTAAGAGACTCTGCTGCGAGTCCGCTTTTTTTTTTTTTTTGCTTTCTTGAATTTGGATTCAAAATAGAAAAAAAAAAATACATGTACATTGCTTCTTTTCTTTCTAGCTTGAGGATTTGACCTATTGTGCGTGCTTTAAGTTAATGGAGAAACATGCACTCACACAAAAAGGCCTGGTGACCTGGGAGTCAAGCACAAACTGGCACCTGTGGAATGGTTAGGTTGGCAAAGTCAAAAGCAGACACAGTGACCTACCTACTTGGTCACCTGAATCTTGCACAGAGAAGAGGTAGATTTTACACTGAAGCAACCCTCTCCATTTGTCCAGGCTGGGGACTGGCACAAAAGGGGACACACAGTGCCCCTTTGTGGCTGGATTAAACCCACCTCCCAGTGCTTGTGCAAGGTTAGTGAGTGATATTAGTAGTGTTAGTAGTTAGTCAGAACATGCAGAGAAAATGAAATGAAAGAGGGGCTGTTAGTCAAAATATAGTACACAAAATCTGCAAAGAACGCTCATACACGAGATTCGATAAGATCAGCTGTACTCTCACATACAAATTAAAAGCTGCAAAACCTGTGAAATCAAAAGGTTGCTCACATATGAAAGTTGTTAAATACCATACAGCTGATCTTAAATTTGGTTTAATAAACAACTTACCCTTTCCCTGCTAAGACAAGCAACCTGCAAAATAAAAAGGTTAGTCAAGCTGTAAAAACTCAAACATTGGGACAAAAGACATTTTAGGCAGTACAGTGGTGCAACGGTTAGCAGAACCTTGTCCATCTAGATAGTTGACCATCTTGATAGTCAAACCATGAGCCTGTCTGACCTCTACATCGTAGTAGTACTAGCAGTAGTATCAGCAGCAGCCATAATATTTCAGGCTATCTGTGTAAACCCTCAGTGATCCAGGTCTAATCCTTAGCAAAAGATGTTAAAATATGTCAACTGGACAAATCGTAAGAGTGAAGACATTTCACTGCTCATCCAAGCCGCTTCTTCAGTTCTGGTCAGATTGCTGGTGGCAACTGCCTTACATCTATCTGAAGGGAGGGGCTAACTACAATGAAACTGTAAACATCTATTGTCTCCAGTTTCAGCTGGAACTACCCTATGCAGCTCTTAATGAGCCTGCTATTGTTCTCTCCCCCATGTCTCACTCCATCCTCATACCCAGAACAATGAGGTTACGTCAACCCTCGTCCGTCTTCAAGAAACCCCTTTAACTGACCTTACCCGGTCATGTAAATGAGTTGTGTTTGTTTTTGTGTGCCAGCAGTTAGGAAGAAAATAAAAATAAACAAAGCACACACTGTAAAAATTGAAACAGGATTAGTCATTAATAAAAGTTGGATTTTACCTCAAACAGGGACTGAAGGTGAGCAGGGCTGTCTTTGTGTCCATGGCCCTCGTCCATCTTGATAGGGTCAGACTGCCTCAACCAAGTTGTACCCTTAAAAAAAAAAAAACTACCTTTGCCCTAGAGTACTATTACTAGTATCACCAATGCTACTACTCATAGTAATCCTATGGCTCTCAATAGTGACACTCAACCCTTGTCAATCTTAAGGACTCTCTCCCCACCTTTAACCCTACTATACAAGGGAGTCGTGATTGTGCATGTACATGTTTAGACAGCTAGCAGACAAAAACAAAAACAAATCACACTATAAACATTGAAACATGGTTAATCATTATATGAGTTGAATTTTACCTCAAACAGAAGGTAGGCAGGGCTGTCTCCTCCATGTTCTTGGCTGTCGTCCATCTTAGACCCTTGTCTATCTTGATAGTTGATCTGTAAGCCTCTCTGACCCTACGTCATACCCTAAGAAAATACTACTCCTAATGCCATGGCTGCTACTAGTACTCCTACCAAACAACCCTAATCCATCTTGAAGATCCCGGTCCATCTTGTAGCCCCCCCTTCACCTGAACTGTGAAACTGTTTTGACCTAATTCTGACCCTACGATACAAGTGAGTTGTGTGGGTGCTCCTACTATAAAGCCCTATTCCATCTTGAAGACCCCGATCCATCTTTAAGCCCCCCCTTGACCTGAGCTGTCAAACTGTTTTGACCTAATTCTGACCCTACGATACAAGTGAGTTGTGTAGGTGCTCCTACTATAAAGCCCTATTCCATATTGAAGACCCCCATCCATCTTGAAGCCTCCCCTTGACCTGAGCTGTGAAACTGTTTTGACCTAATTCTGACCCTACGATACAAGTGCGTTGTGTGGGTGCTCCTACTACAAAGCCCTATTCCATCTTGAAGACCCCGGTCCATCTTGAAGCCCCCCCTTCACCTGACCTGAGTGAGAACCTGCCTGACCCTTTTGCACTAATGTTACCGACTGATACTACTAGTTCTTCTCCTATTACTACCACTACCATTACAAATGCTACTGGTACTATTATTCCTAGTCCTTCCCTTTAACCTGACAATTGAACCTCTCTCTCCCCACCTTTAACCCTACTATATGAGTTGTGATTGTGCGTGTACATGTTTTAGACAGCTAGCAGACAAAAACAAAAACAAATCACACACTGTAAACATTGAAATATGGTTAATCATTGTACGAGTTGAATTTTACCTGAAACAGGAGGTAGGCAGGGCTGTCTCCTCCATGTTCTTGGCTGTCGTCCATCTTAGACCCTTGTCCATCTTGATAGTTGATCTGTAAGCCTCTCTGACCCTACGACATACCCTAAGAAAATACTACTCCTAATACCATGGCTGCTACTGCTACTCCTACCAAACAACCCTAATCCATCTTGAAGACCCCGGTCCATCTTGAAGCCCCCCCTTGACCTGAGCTGTGAAACTGTTTTGACCTAATTCTGACCCTACGATACAAGTGAGTTGTGTAGGTGCTCCGACTATAAAGCCCTATTCCATCTTGAAGACCCTGGTCTATCTTGAAGCCCCCCCTTCACTTGACCTGAGTGAGAACCTGCCTGACCCTTTTGCACTAATGTTACTGACTGATACTACTAGTTCTTCTCCTATTACTACTACTACCATTACAAATGCTACTGCTATTGGTACTATTATTCCTAGTCCTTCCCTTTAACCTGACAATTGAACCTCTCTCTCCCCACCTTTAACCCTACTATACAAGTAAGTTGTGATTGTGCGTGTACATGTTTAGACAGCTAGCAGACAAAAACAAAAACAAATCACAGACTGTAAACATTGAAATATGGTTAATCATTGTACGAGTTGAATTTTACCTGAAACAGGAGGTAGGCAGGGCTGTCTCCTCCATGTTCTTGGCTGTCGTCCATCTTAGACCCTTGTCCATCTTGATAGTTGATCTGTAAGCCTCTCTGACCCTACGACATACCCTAAGAAAATACTACTCCAAATACCATGGCTGCTACTGCTACTCCTACCAAACAACCCTAATCCATCTTGAAGACCCCGGTCCATCTTGTAGCCCCCCCTTCACCTGAACTGTGAAACTGTTTTGACCTAATTCTGACCCTACGATACAAGTGAGTTGTGTGGGTGCTCCTACTATAAAACCCTATTCCATCTTGAAGACCCCGGTCCATCTTGTAGCCCCCCCTTCACCTGAACTGTGAAACTGTTTTGACCTAATTCTGACCCTACGATACAAGTGAGTTGTGTGGGTGCTCCTACTATAAAGCCCTATTCCATCTTGAAGACCCCGATCCATCTTGAAGCCCCCCCTTCACCTGAGCTGTGAAACTGTTTTGACCTAATTCTGACCCTACGTAACAAGTGAGTTGTGTAGGTGCTCCTACTATAAAGCCCTATTCCATCTTGAAGACCTCGGTCCATCTTGAAGCCCCCCCTTCACCTGACCTGAGTGAGAACCTGCCTGACCCTTTTGCACTAATGTTACTGACTGATACTACTAGTTCTTCTCCTATTACTACCACTACCATTACAAATGCTACTGGTACTATTTTTCCTAGTCCTTCCCTTTAACCTGACAATTGGACCTCTCTCTCCCCACCTTTAACCCTACTATACAAGTGAGTTGTGATTGTGCATATACATGTTTAGACAGCTAGCAGATAAAAACAAAAACAAATCACACACTGTAAACATTGAAATATGGTTAATCATTGTACGAGTTGAATTTTACCTGAAACAGGAGGTAGGCAGGGCTGTCTCCTCCATGTTCTTGGCTGTCGTCCATCTTAGACCCTTGTCCATCTTGATAGTTGATCTGTAAGCCTCTCTGACCCTACGTCATACCCTAAGAAAATACTACTCCTAATGCCATGGCTGCTACTGCTACTCCTACCAAACAACCCTAATCCATCTTGAAGACCCTGGTCCATCTTGTAGCCCCCCTTCACCTGAACTGTGAAACTGTTTTGACCTACTTCTGACCCTACGATTCAAGTGACTTGTGTGGGTGCTCCTACTATAAAGCCCTATTCCATCTTGAAGACCGCGGTCCATCTTGAAGCCCCCCCTTCACCTGACCTGAGTGAGAACCTGCCTGACCCTTTTGCACTAATGTTACTGACTGATACTACTAGTTCTTCTCCTATTACTACCACTACCATTACAAATGCTACTGCTATTGGTACTATTATTTCTAGTCCTTCCCTTTAACCTGACAATTGAACCTCTCTCTCCCCACCTTTAACCCTACTATACAAGTGAGTTGTGATTGTGCATATACATGTTTAGACAGCTAGCAGACAAAAACAAAAACAAATCACACACTGTAAACATTGAAATGTGGTTAATCATTATATGAGTTGAATTAAACCTCAAACAGAAGGTAGGCAGGGCTGTCTCCTCCATGTTCTTGGCTGTCGTCCATCTTAGACCCTTGTCTATCTTGATAGTTGATCTGTAAGCCTCTCTGACCCTACGTCATACCCTAAGAAAATACTACTCCTAATGCCATGGCTGCTACTAGTACTCCTACCAAACAACCCTAATCCATCTTGAAGATCCCGGTCCATCTTGTAGCCCCCCCTTCACCTGAACTGTGAAACTGTTGTGACCTAATTCTGACCCTACGATACAAGTGAGTTGTGTGGGTGCTCCTACTATAAAGCCCTATTCCATCTTGAAGACCCCGATACATCTTGAAGCCCCCCCTTGACCTGAGCTGTGAAACTGTTTTGACCTAATTCTGACCCTACGATACAAGTGAGTTGTGTAGGTGCTCCTACTATAAAGCCCTATTCCATCTTGAATACCCCAGTCCATCTTGAAGCCCCCCCCTTGACCTGAGCTGTGAAACTGTTTTGACCTAATTCTGACCCTACGATACAAGTGCGTTGTGTGGGTGCTCCTACTACAAAGCCCTATTCCATCTTGAAGACCCCGGTCCATCTTGAAGCCCCCCCTTCACCTGAGCTGTGAAACTGTTTTGACCTAATTCTGACCCTACGATACAAGTGCGTTGTGTGGGTGCTCCTACTACAAAGCCCTATTCCATCTTGAAGACCCCGGTCCATCTTGTAGCCCCCCCTTCACCTGAACTGTGAAACTGTTTTGACCTAATTCTGACCCTACGATACAAGTGCGTTGTGTGGGTGCTCCTACTACAAAGCCCTATTCCATCTTGAAGACCCCCCTTCACCTGACCTGAGTGAGAACCTGCCTGACCCTTTTGCACTAATGTTACTGACTGATACTACTAGTTCTTCTCCTATTACTACCACTACCATTACAAATGCTACTGGTACTATTATTCCTAGTCCTTCCCTTTAACCTGACAATTGAACCTCTCTCTCCCCACCTTTAACCCTACTATACAAGTGAGTTGTGATTGTGCGTATACATGTTTAGACAGCTAGCAGATAAAAACAAAAACAAATCACACACTGTAAACATTGAAATATGGTTAATCATTGTACGAGTTGAATTTTACCTGAAACAGGAGGTAGGCAGGGCTGTCTCCTCCATGTTCTTGGCTGTAGTCCATCTTAGACCCTTGTCCATCTTGATAGTTGATCTGTAAGCCTCTCTGACCCTACGACATACCCTAAGAAAATACTACTCCTAATACCATGGCTGCTACTGCTACTCCTACCAAACAACCCTAATCCATCTTGAAGACCCCGGTCCATCTTGTAGCCCCCCCTTCACCTGAACTGTGAAACTGTTTTGACCTAATTCTGACCCTACGATACAAATGAGTTGTGTGGGTGCTCCTACTATAAAGCCCTATTCCATCTTGAAGACCCCGATCCATCTTGAAGCCCCCCCTTGACCTGAGCTGTCAAACTGTTTTGACCTAATTCTGACCCTACGATACAAGTGAGTTGTGTAGGTGCTCCTACTATAAAGCCCTATTCCATATTGAAGACCCCCATCCATCTTGAAGCCTCCCCTTGACCTGAGCTGTGAAATTGTTTTGACCTAATTCTGACCCTACGATACAAGTGAGTTGTGTGGGTGCTCCTACTATAAAGCCTTATTCCATCTTGAAGACCCCGGTCCATCTTGAAGCCCCCCTTCACCTGACCTGAGTGAAAACCTGACTGACCCTGTTGCACTAATGTTACTGACTGATACTACTAGTTCTTCTCCTATTACTACCACTACCATTACAAATGCTACTGGTACTATTATTCCTAGTCCTTCCCTTTAACCTGACAATTGAACCTCTCTCTCCCCACCTTTAACCCTACTATACAAGTGAGTTGTGATTGTGCGTATACATGTTTAGACAGCTAGCAGACAAAAACAAATCACACACTGTAAACATTGAAATATGGTTAATCATTATATGAGTTGAAATTTACCTCAAACAGAAGGTAAGCAGGGCTGTCTCCTCCATGTTCTTGGCTGTTGTCCATCTTAGACCCTTGTCCATCTTGATAGTTGATCTGTAAGCCTCTCTGACCCTACGACATACCCTAAGAAAATACTACTCCTAATACCATGGCTGCTACTGCTACTCCTACCAAACAACCCTAATCCATCTTGAAGACCCCGGTCCATCTTGTAGCCCCCCCTTCACCTGAACTGTGAAACTGTTTTGACCTAATTCTGACCCTACGATACATTTGAGTTGTGTGGGTGCTCCTACTATAAAGCCCTATTCCATCTTGAAGACCCCGATCCATCTTGAAGCCCCCCCTTGACCTGACCTGAGTGAGAACCTGCCTGACCCTTTTGCACTAATGTTACTGACTGATACTACTAGTTCTTCTCCTATTACTACCACTACCATTACAAATGCTACTGGTACTATTTTTCCTAGTCCTTCCCTTTAACCTGACAATTGGACCTCTCTCTCCCCACCTTTAACCCTACTATACAAGTGAGTTGTGATTGTGCATATACATGTTTAGACAGCTAGCAGATAAAAACAAAAACAAATCACACACTGTAAACATTGAAATATGGTTAATCATTGTACGAGTTGAATTTTACCTGAAACAGGAGGTAGGCAGGGCTGTCTCCTCCATGTTCTTGGCTGTCGTCCATCTTAGACCCTTGTCCATCTTGATAGTTGATCTGTAAGCCTCTCTGACCCTACGTCATACCCTAAGAAAATACTACTCCTAATGCCATGGCTGCTACTGCTACTCCTACCAAACAACCCTAATCCATCTTGAAGACCCTGGTCCATCTTGTAGCCCCCCTTCACCTGAACTGTGAAACTGTTTTGACCTACTTCTGACCCTACGATTCAAGTGACTTGTGTGGGTGCTCCTACTATAAAGCCCTATTCCATCTTGAAGACCGCGGTCCATCTTGAAGCCCCCCCTTCACCTGACCTGAGTGAGAACCTGCCTGACCCTTTTGCACTAATGTTACTGACTGATACTACTAGTTCTTCTCCTATTACTACCACTACCATTACAAATGCTACTGCTATTGGTACTATTATTTCTAGTCCTTCCCTTTAACCTGACAATTGAACCTCTCTCTCCCCACCTTTAACCCTACTATACAAGTGAGTTGTGATTGTGCATATACATGTTTAGACAGCTAGCAGACAAAAACAAAAACAAATCACACACTGTAAACATTGAAATGTGGTTAATCATTATATGAGTTGAATTAAACCTCAAACAGAAGGTAGGCAGGGCTGTCTCCTCCATGTTCTTGGCTGTCGTCCATCTTAGACCCTTGTCTATCTTGATAGTTGATCTGTAAGCCTCTCTGACCCTACGTCATACCCTAAGAAAATACTACTCCTAATGCCATGGCTGCTACTAGTACTCCTACCAAACAACCCTAATCCATCTTGAAGATCCCGGTCCATCTTGTAGCCCCCCCTTCACCTGAACTGTGAAACTGTTGTGACCTAATTCTGACCCTACGATACAAGTGAGTTGTGTGGGTGCTCCTACTATAAAGCCCTATTCCATCTTGAAGACCCCGATACATCTTGAAGCCCCCCCTTGACCTGAGCTGTGAAACTGTTTTGACCTAATTCTGACCCTACGATACAAGTGAGTTGTGTAGGTGCTCCTACTATAAAGCCCTATTCCATCTTGAATACCCCAGTCCATCTTGAAGCCCCCCCCTTGACCTGAGCTGTGAAACTGTTTTGACCTAATTCTGACCCTACGATACAAGTGCGTTGTGTGGGTGCTCCTACTACAAAGCCCTATTCCATCTTGAAGACCCCGGTCCATCTTGAAGCCCCCCCTTCACCTGAGCTTCGAAACTGTTTTGACCTAATTCTGACCCTACGATACAAGTGCGTTGTGTGGGTGCTCCTACTACAAAGCCCTATTCCATCTTGAAGACCCCGGTCCATCTTGTAGCCCCCCCTTCACCTGAACTGTGAAACTGTTTTGACCTAATTCTGACCCTACGATACAAGTGCGTTGTGTGGGTGCTCCTACTACAAAGCCCTATTCCATCTTGAAGACCCCCCTTCACCTGACCTGAGTGAGAACCTGCCTGACCCTTTTGCACTAATGTTACCGACTGATACTACTAGTTCTTCTCCTATTACTACCACTACCATTACAAATGCTACTGGTACTATTATTCCTAGTCCTTCCCTTTAACCTGACAATTGAACCTCTCTCTCCCCACCTTTAACCCTACTATACAAGTGAGTTGTGATTGTGCGTATACATGTTTAGACAGCTAGCAGATAAAAACAAAAACAAATCACACACTGTAAACATTGAAATATGGTTAATCATTGTACGAGTTGAATTTTACCTGAAACAGGAGGTAGGCAGGGCTGTCTCCTCCATGTTCTTGGCTGTAGTCCATCTTAGACCCTTGTCCATCTTGATAGTTGATCTGTAAGCCTCTCTGACCCTACGACATACCCTAAGAAAATACTACTCCTAATACCATGGCTGCTACTGCTACTCCTACCAAACAACCCTAATCCATCTTGAAGACCCCGGTCCATCTTGTAGCCCCCCCTTCACCTGAACTGTGAAACTGTTTTGACCTAATTCTGACCCTACGATACAAATGAGTTGTGTGGGTGCTCCTACTATAAAGCCCTATTCCATCTTGAAGACCCCGATCCATCTTGAAGCCCCCCCTTGACCTGAGCTGTCAAACTGTTTTGACCTAATTCTGACCCTACGATACAAGTGAGTTGTGTAGGTGCTCCTACTATAAAGCCCTATTCCATATTGAAGACCCCCATCCATCTTGAAGCCTCCCCTTGACCTGAGCTGTGAAATTGTTTTGACCTAATTCTGACCCTACGATACAAGTGAGTTGTGTGGGTGCTCCTACTATAAAGCCTTATTCCATCTTGAAGACCCCGGTCCATCTTGAAGCCCCCCTTCACCTGACCTGAGTGAAAACCTGACTGACCCTGTTGCACTAATGTTACTGACTGATACTACTAGTTCTTCTCCTATTACTACCACTACCATTACAAATGCTACTGGTACTATTATTCCTAGTCCTTCCCTTTAACCTGACAATTGAACCTCTCTCTCCCCACCTTTAACCCTACTATACAAGTGAGTTGTGATTGTGCATATACATGTTTAGACAGCTAGCAGATAAAAACAAAAACAAATCACACACTGTAAACATTGAAATATGGTTAATCATTGTACGAGTTGAATTTTACCTGAAACAGGAGGTAGGCAGGGCTGTCTCCTCCATGTTCTTGGCTGTCGTCCATCTTAGACCCTTGTCCATCTTGATAGTTGATCTGTAAGCCTCTCTGACCCTACGTCATACCTTAAGAAAATACTACTCCTAATGCCATGGCTGCTACTGCTACTCCTACCAAACAACCCTAATCCATCTTGAAGACCCCGGTCCATCTTGTAGCCCCCCCTTGACCTGAACTGTGAAACTGTTTTGACCTACTTCTGACCCTACGATTCAAGTGAGTTGTGTAGGTGCTCCTACTATAAAGCCCTATTCCATCTTGAAGACCCCGGTCCATCTTGAAGCCCCCCCTTCACCTGACCTGAGTGAGAACCTGCCTGACCCTTTTGCACTAATGTTACTGACTGATACTACTAGTTCTTCTCCTATTACTACCACTACCATTACAAATGCTACTGCTATTGGTACTATTATTCCTAGTCCTTCCCTTTAACCTGACAATTTAACCTCTCTCTCCCCACCTTTAACCCTACTATACAAGTGAGTTGTGATTGTGCGTATACATGTTTAGACAGCTAGCAGACAAAAACAAATCACACACTGTAAACATTGAAATATGGTTAATCATTATATGAGTTGAAATTTACCTCAAACAGAAGGTAAGCAGGGCTGTCTCCTCCATGTTCTTGGCTGTTGTCCATCTTAGACCCTTGTCCATCTTGATAGTTGATCTGTAAGCCTCTCTGACCCTACGACATACCCTAAGAAAATACTACTCCTAATACCATGGCTGCTACTGCTACTCCTACCAAACAACCCTAATCCATCTTGAAGACCCCGGTCCATCTTGTAGCCCCCCCTTCACCTGAACTGTGAAACTGTTTTGACCTAATTCTGACCCTACGATACATTTGAGTTGTGTGGGTGCTCCTACTATAAAGCCCTATTCCATCTTGAAGACCCCGATCCATCTTGAAGCCCCCCCTTGACCTGACCTGAGTGAGAACCTGCCTGACCCTTTTGCACTAATGTTACTGACTGATACTACTAGTTCTTCTCCTATTACTACCACTACCATTACAAATGCTACTGCTATTGGTACTATTATTCCTAGTCCTTCCCTTTAACCTGACAATTGAACATCTCTCTCCCCACCTTTAACCCTACTATACAAGTGAGTTGTGATTGTGTGTATACATGTTTAGACAGCTAGCAGACAAAAACAAAAACAAATCACACACTGTAAACATTGAAATATGGATAATCATTATACGAGTTGAATTTTACCTCAAACAGAAGGTAGGCAGGGCTGTCTCCTCCATGTTCTTGGCTGTCGTCCATCTTAGACCCTTGTCCATCTTGATAGTTGATCTGTAAGCCTCTCTGACCCTACGTCATACCCTAAGCAAATACTACTCCTAATGCCATGGCTGCTACTGCTACTCCTACCAAACAACCCTAATCCATCTTGAAGACCCCGGTCCATCTTGTAGACCCCCCTTCACCTGAACTGTGAAACTGTTTTGACCTACTTCTGACCCTACGATACAAGTGAGTTGTGTAGGTGCTCCTACTATAAAGCCCTATTCCATCTTGAAGACCCCGATCCATCTTGAAGCCCCCCCTTCACCTGACCTGAGTGAGAACCTGCCTGACCCTGTTGCACTAATGTTACTGACTGATACTACTACAATTACCATTACAAATGCTACTGCTATAGGTAATATTATTTCTACTTCTTCCATATAACCCTAATACATCTTGAAGGCCTCCCTTAAACCTGACAATTGAACCTCTCTCTCCCCACCTTTAACCCTACTATACAAGGGAGTCGTGATTGTGCATATACATGTTTAGACAGCTAGCAGACAAAAACAAAAACAAATCACACACTGTAAACATAGAAACATGGTTAATCATTATACGAGTTGAATTTTACCTCAAACAGAAACAGAAGGTAGGCAGGGTTGTCTCCTCCTTGTTCTTGGCTGTTGTCCATCTTAGACCCTTGTCCATCTTGATAGTTGATCTGTAAGCCTCTCTGACCCTACGTCATACCCTAAGAAAATACTACTCCTAATGCCATGGCTGCTGCTGCTACTCCTACCAAACAACCCTAATCCATCTTTAAGACCCCGGTCCATCTTGAAGCCCCCCCTTCACCTGACTTGAGTGAGAACCTGCCTGACCCTACTGCACTACTAATGTTACTGACTGATACTACTACAATTACCATTACAAATGCTACTGCTAGTAATGCTACTGCTATAGGTAATATTATTCCTACTTCTTCTATATAACCCTAATACATCTTGAAGGCCTCCCTTAAACCTGACAATTGAACCTCTCTCTCCCCACCTTTAACCCTACTATACAAGGGAGTCGTGATTGTGCGTATACATGTTTAGACAGCTAGCAGACAAAAACAAACAAATCACACACTGTAAACATAGAAACATGGTTAATCATTATACGAGTTGAATTTTACCTCAAACAGGAACAGAAGGTAGGCAGGGCTGTCTCCATGTTCTTCGCTGTCATCCATCTTAGGCCCATGTCCATTTTGATAGTTGATCTGTAAGCCTCTCTGACCCTACGTCATACCCTAAGAAAATGCTACTCTTAATGCCATGGCTGCTACTACTACTACTACTCCTACCACTCAACCCTAATCCATCTTGAAGACCCGGTCCATCTTGAAACCCCCTCTTCACCTGAACTGTGAAACTGTTTTGACCTTCTTCTCACCCTACGATACAAGTGAATTGTGTGGGTGCTCCTACAACAGAGCCCTTTTCCATCTTGAAGCCCCCCATTCACCTGATCTGAGTGAGAACCTACCTGACCCTGTCTCTTACTCTATTGCACTACTAATGTTACTGACTGATACTACAACTACAATTACAAATGCTACTCCTACCACATAACCCTAATACATCTTGAAGGCCTCTCTTTAACCTGACAATTGAACCTCTCTCTCCCCACCTTTTACCATACTATACAAGTGAGTCGTGATTGTTCATGTACAACATGTTTAACCATGTTTCAGTGTTGACAGTGTGTAATTTGTTTTTGTCTGATAGCTGTCTAATCATTACACAAGTTGAATTTTACCTCAAACAGGAACAGATGGTTGGCAGGGCTGTCCCATTGAAAAAGTATAAGTCATTGTAAGGGTTGCATTTTTCCTCAAACACGGAGCGAAGGTCAGGTGAAGGCATCTTCAAGGCTATTGTCTATTTTTTTAGTTGACCTAGTACCCAGCCAACCGATCCATTCTACCATGTCAGCCCATAAACAACCATAAGCCTACCAGATCAAAATCCCAAATCAACCAATCCAGTGTTGCACCACAAACACCAAACCAATACACCAAAAACCACAACAATTCACTGACAAAATCAACAACAAATCAACATGCAACAGCCACCATTCCACAAACTTAAATAGTTACCAATCCAGCAACAACACAGACACAACAAAACTGCTGAGAGCACCAAACAAGCCAAAAACAACTCCTGACTGACTTCACAATAGATACACAACAACACCATAACCATGTTACAAAACAAACAGAACAGACTAAACAACGGGAAAGGTTGGCGGGTTTAACCTTAAGTGTCTCCGTAGATTGGGGCAGTGTCCGTGTACAACATGTTTAGACAGCTAGCAGACAAAAACAAATCACAACCTGTAAACATTTAAACATGGTTAATCATTATACAATTTGAATTTTACCTCAAACAGGAACAGATGGTTGGCAGGGTTGTCTCACTGAAAAAGTATAAGTCATTGTAAGGGTTGCATTTTTCCTCAAACACGGAGCGAAGGTCAGGTGAAGGCATCTTCAAGGGTATTGTCTATTTTTTTAGTTGACCTAGTACCCAGCCAACCGATCCATTCTACCATGTCAGCCCATAAACAACCATAAGCCTACCAGATCAAAATCCCAAATCAACCAATCCAGTGTTGCACCACAAACACCAAACCAATACACCAAAAACCACAACAATTCACTGACAAAATCAACAACAAATCAACATGCAACAGCCACCACTCCACAAACCTAAATAGTTACCAATCCAGCAACAACACAGACACAACAAAACTGCTGAGAGCACCAAACAAGCCAAAAACAACTCCTGACTGACTTCACAATAGATACACAACAACACCACAACCATGTTACAAAACAAACAGAACAGACTAAACAACGGGAAAGGTTGGCGGGTTTAACCTTAAGTGTCTCCGTAGATTGGGGCAGTGTCCGTGTTTACTCAGCAGCAGAATTCGTATCACTAATACAATTGTTTGTTGCAGCCACGCCGGCAGCTCCCTGAAGAGGAGCTTCCCGCCAAATCGCAGGCAGGAAACACGTAGGCAGGAAACACGTGAGCAGGAAACACGTGGGCAGGAAACACGTGGGCAGGAAACACGTGGGCAGGAAACACGTAACGGATGTGACGTCCTCTACCCCGCCTCCCCACATGTGATCTGACTGCACCAAAGGCTGTGTCTCAATTCGCCCACCTGGCCTTAGAATCACCATTGGAAGGGCGGTTCGAAGGGCAGTGACGTGATTTCCGGCGCGACAAGGGCTGTCCCATTTCACCCCACCCTACTGAATGCGGCCGACAAACCTGCCCTTCCCTTTGCACCGTTTCCATGGAGATCGGACGTAACTGAAGCCTGCATCCGTGCACACTTCACGCACTTCTATATCCCGTCATGCACCGCGCCTACGCAAAAAAGAGAAGAAAATGGAGTCCGTTGCGCAATATACGTTCAAATGTTCGTACTGGTTTACCTCATCTACAACAGAGCAACATGAAACTGTTAAATCTGAATAAAGATCTGTACAGTGTGTTTGATGATTAAAAAGGAGTTACATGGAATAAAGGAATGTGCAGTTATTGCTAGACAATAAGAAGACATTATTATCATTAAAAATTATTACTGCAATAAGAATAATGTAAGAATCTTCGTTTCTATTGTAAGCGTCAAAGACCAAGAGACTGAAACGTAAAGTCAGAAGAGTTTAATGAGTTGCACACAGGTAATGTGAACAATGAAACAACGGACTCTGAGGAAAGGACAGAAGAGAGTCCTGAGACGTGCACAAAATCTTCATGTGTTCCGGTACATTCCATAGGTCTGCGCCCCTCGTTGGCACGTGTCATTTACTTTCGTGTTAGTAAATCAAGATACTAGTTTGATGTAGCGCTGCACTGCTAGAAAATACCTTATAATAATCAGATGAAAAGAACTGGCACGGCATAGAAGGGAAACAGTGCCCTCTACTGTTATTAAAGTGGTGTAGACACTGGCCAAAATACCGAACCATTAAACTGCAATATCCCACTATATGTACAACTAATCAGTGTTCTCTGGTTTATAGACTATGAATGTGAAAATGATATTGTTACCTCTGTCTCTGTTATTACGTTTTCACAAGGTATATTTTGTTTAAGTTATGAAGTAGCTACAATTGAGAAAAAAAATCACCTCGAACGTTATATTTGCCTATTGATATTCAATCTAAACAGAAAGAAACGGCTGTGACGACGACATCTTGACTTTTTTTCTATTAAATAATAAATCATTAAAAATAACGTACGTAATGTGCGTATCGTACGTTCAAAGACAGCGGTGGAAGTGCGGTCCGTGGTGTGGGCCTGTCCCACTTCAGCAAGATGGCGGCTACACTGAGGAGGGCAGATTCTCCACCGGAACCTTCAAACTGCACTTTTGAAGAGTACTTCGTAAGGACCCTTGAAGGGTGCATTTGGCGAATTGAGACACAGCCATAGTCCGCGTCGCTTCTAGTCCCAATCCAGGCAACAGGGACGTGCACAGACAGAACGCAGGTGTGCACAAGCACCTGCCCCTTTTACTTAAACCGTCAACACATTTTTTGGAGTTTTAATATGTGCCCGCGGGCTCCATGTCGCCCCTAAGCCCCACATGAGTCGCCCGCAGACCGGTTCCAAAAATAGCACAACTCACTAATGAGCTGCATCTAAAATTTAATTTTATTCTGTTGCTATTTTTTATTTTTTTTTATCATCCTTGCGTTTATATAGATTTAAAAGTGACAATATCTTAAACATATGTTTATTGTGCGCGCGACAAAACCAGTGCTTCGCTCACGAGCGCTGTGAGGATGCGCTGAATGCAGTTTCTTACTCCAAAACATGGTAGAAAATAAAGAGATCACTTTCACAACGATTTAAGACTGTAAAAGAAATCTGCGCGTATCTCATCTGCGGAGCGATTGTGGTGACGGCAAAGCGGCACAATATGGAGGGACACTTCACTACGTCTCACAAAGCTCCACACTAACTACCCACGGGGACGCGCACTCCCCACGGGGACGCACACTCCCCACAGGGGCGCACACTATGGGCAGAACAAGCACAGAGCTAAACGCAGCTTTGGGTAAACAACAGGCTTTTTCACGACACCGGTGAAAAAGTCACACTACGCAACCGAGATTTATTTAAAAATATGTAAGCTTATTTTTCTTAAACATTACATAATTGATAACTTTATGAAACATGGTGCAATGTATATTATTTATGTTTTGTTAAAAAGGTTTGTCAGTGGATAGTGAAAATGGGACACTTTTCCTATGAGATGTAGTGATGTAAGTGTCATCTGGAAATTTAACAATTACTATACTATATGATGCTAACAGTGCTCGCCGGTTTACTTAAGTAACATTCACAAAGCGGGATTATTGTTGGTACGTTTTTGCTGAAAAAAATCAAGCGGCTTATAAACGTGATTTATATTTTTATTTACTGTATTTGAGAAGGACTGCACTAAACTGTGACTATCTGCACACAGAAACAGGACAGCACAGTGGACAAAGAGATTAGGCTACTTCGGTGCGTAAAGCCGGGGCTGCCCAGTGCGCACGGCTCCAGAGGCCCGGGGGGCTGAAGTTATCTACAAGGAGCACATCTTTGAACGGTGAGTGTGCGCAAAGTGCCTATGTTTACAACAGTAGAGAAGCGAAGGTAAACGAAGCGGAGTATGGGACTACACTGAGACTCCTCCACCTGTTAGTGAAGCGTGGGTCTGCGCTGAGACTCCTCCGCCTGTTTAGTGGAGCCTGGGTCTGCGCTGAGACTCCTCCGCCTGTTTAGTGGAGCCTGGGTCTGCGCTGAGACTCCTCCGCCTGTTTAGTGGAGCGTGGGTCTGCGCTGAGACTCCTCCGCCTGTTTAGTGGAGCGTGGGTCTGCGCTGAGACTTCTCCGCCTGTTTAGTGGAGCGTGGGTCTGCGCTGAGACTCCTCCACCTGTTTAGTGGAGCGTGGGTCTGCGCTGAGACTCCTCCACCTGTCTGCGTCTCAGAGCACAGCTTGTGTTCTGTACAGTGAGCTCCAGGGGGCGCCAGTCTCTGCAGCTTTTTCCAGGAGAAGTCCAGTCACTCCACAAGGACAAAATGTGGCCTACTTCATTCAACAGTTTGTGGCTGATTAAAGGCAGCGTAAAGCAAAATTGGAAGCAGAGTCAAAAGCAGAGTCTAACGATGAGTCTAATGATGAGTCTAACGATGAGTCTAACAAATTGAGATTACGCCACTGTTTTAAATCCTCTCTTAGAGGGAGTCATGCACTCCTGTATGAAAGAGACCACAGAATAAATGCGGCCTTGACCAAAGTGATAGAAAAGTAGCCGCTATATCTCAGTTTCCTGTGATTACAAGAATATACTGTTATACTGTTGCATGGGAAACAGAACGTTTTGTACCTTTGTGAGAAAGCAAGTAATCTATTATATTTGTATATTGTTCATTAAATGTCAACGTTTTTCGCTACAGTTTTATCCTCATAAAATTCTGAGTTTATTCTTATGAAATTATTACTTTATTCTCACAAAATTACGACTTTTTCTGGCTTCGACTTTATTCTCATTAAATTACGACTTTAATGCCGTCGTAGTTTTGTAGTTAAAAATACTACCACTTTCCATTTTGAGACGCAAATGAAAATCAGTTTAAATTTAAGGGAAAATTAAATATATTTGTTTATTAAACATTAATTAAAACAAACTTGGTCATAAAAAGGATATTTACCTGTTAATCTTGTTCACACTTTAGTTACAGTTAAATGTTTTGGCCCCATCTTAATCCTGCACCAGTCACTTACTACACTAATATCAGATAGAACTGAATATCCCTAAGCTCATTCTTTAACGTAGTAGTGTTTTCATTTATTATCATTTAAAGCTCAGCAATATGATAAAATCTATTATGATAAATATTTTTACTTTTATATTTTTGGATTCAGTTGTATTTTGTCGTATTAAAACAAATAAAAATGTCTTTCTTAATTTCATGAACATAAACAACACAGACTTTTAATCAGTTTCATTTCACACAAAAGCCATATTTCCTTCATCCAGAGTCTTGCGTCTGCTCCAAACCTGTTGTTTTTCCTGACAGAGGACTGGCTGTAGACTTCTCCGTTCAAAAGACCCAATCTGATTATTGACCACTAGAAATGACTGAATCTCTGTTTGATTCATTGCACAGCCCTTTTTGTAATGGCTGCTCCAGTTTGTTGTTGGAGTAAATGGCAGAAAATCACAGGGGGTGGATTTTCTTTATTATTGGTAAACTGCTTTGTATAGTCATCTCAAGACTTTGCAGCATTCATTCAAATTAAAGTCATTCATAAAAATCATTAATAACACAAGAGCCTTAACTGTTATTTATACTGAGATCTGAAATGGTTCTTGTTGTTTCCACAGCAGTTCACACTTTGAGATATTTTTACACTTCATCATTTCAAGTTCCAAACTTCCCAAAGTATGTTTCTGTTGGATATGTGAACGACCTTCAGATCATTCATTACGACAGTGACACAAAGAAATTGGTCCCCAAACAAGAGTGGATGAACAAACTCACAGAGGAGGACCCTAGGTACTGGGAGAGAAACACTCAGAGGTGTTTGGAGAATGAGCAGGCGGGAAAAGGAAACATAGAAACTGTGAAACGCCGCCTTAATGTGACCGGAGGTTTGTGTCGTCTGCACTTTTCAGATTATCATGTATCAACTTTTTATAAATGAAACACATTTAGTCTGAAATATTTTTGGACAGTTTCTTTTTTCTTGTAGTGAAAGTAGGAAAAATGTAGTTTTGATGTAAATCTTTTTGTTTGTTTGCAGCACTGGAGTTTTGTTGGTCAGGGATCAGGGCTGTGGTACATTTACTTGTTTTTCATATTCTATTCAGTCAATTTTTGTATATAACCCAAAATCACAACAGCAGTTTCCTCACAGAGCTTCACAAAGTTGTAGATTTAACAGAAACAATAATGAAACATTGACCAACTGAAGCTGTAAAATATGAGGAATTTAACCATCGCAAATGTAAACATTTCACTCCAAAATGCAACTTGTGATTTATAAAAAAAATGAAATAAATGTCCCTGAAGAAGTTTGAATCCTTTAAAGGATTATCTGAAGCTCTATGGCTGTGAATGGGACAATGAGACTAGTGAAATCAGAGGATATGAGCAACACTCTTTTGATGGAGAAGATTTTATTTCATTGGATTTTGACCCTGAAACTTTTGTCGCTCCAAAACAACAGGCTTTTATCACCAAACTGATATGGGAGAGGGATGGAGAGGCTGTCAGAGTGAAACACTACATCATTCATGAATGTGCTGAGTATCTGAAGAAATATGTGCGCCATGGAGAGAGCGCTCTGAACAGGATAGGTAAGAGACATGTAGTTTTAAAACTCTATAACAGATAATGACAAAAACTGTCTTATGTGTAGCCTATAATTCACGCTGGAGGGAAACAGACAATAACGACTATGGACTATAATGATTATCTGCTCCCATTTCAGCTAAACACTACAGGGGAGGGCATCTGACACACAGGGATACAGGAGGATGGGAGGGCACCTGACACACAGGGATACAGGAGGATGGGAGGGCATCTGACTCATAGGAGGCTGGGAGGGCATCTGTAAACATGTCAGTAGTTGTGTAATGCACTGTTGTGGTGCTGTGTAGAGCTCCCCCTGGTGTCCCTGCTGCAGAAGTCCTCCTCAGCCCTAGTCACGTGTCACGCCACAGGCTTCTACCCCGACAGAGCCATGCTGTTCTGGACCAAAGACGGAGATGGGCTGCTGGAGGACGTGGAACTTGGAGAGATCCTGCCCAACAGAGATGGGACCTTCCAGACTAGTGTGTCCCTGGACCTGTCCTCTGTCCCCCCTGAGGACTGGGACAGGTACCACTGTGCATTCCAGTTGTCCGGGGACAAAAATAAGTATCTGACCAGACTGGACCGTTGCATGATCAGGAACAATGGTGAGTTTTTGATCACAGGGATGTCACAATATCACATTCTAGTCTGAAGATTATTGTGAGAAGAACTATCACTGCTTAAAGATTCTGTAGTTTTTGACCTCTGACCAAACAAGAGTTACATCCTTAATTGAGTTTGTTGTGGTTAATAGCAGACACTTGACCCACCCTGCCTAGTATGAATGTGGTGTGTGAGTGTTGGTGGTCAGAGGGGTTGATGTGGCAGATTGAGGGCAGAGTGAACGGATAATGCACCAAATTGTAAAGTGACTGAGCGTCTGGAAAAGTGCTGTATAAGATGATCATGCATTATTCCTTAGGGGATGCTCACACTCACCCAATCAGACCCAAGCATAGATAGCCCCTAAAGCGCGGTACGTTTGTCCAGTGTGAGTGGCCTGGTTGGAGGAAAGTTCTTGTACACACACACACACGCTATTTATGTTTACGAGCCCTGTGTATCAAGGCACATTTGAAAAGAGTTTGGGCACCCCTTATTTAGAGTATGAATTCACTTAAAGTAACTAAACTAGACATTTAGGATGCAGACAACGCACATCAGTACCTGTGTCTGTGATGTTAACGTGACTCACCTGTTGTACCTGTGTCTGTGGTGTTAGTAGGGTAAGATAACACAACATTTAGTCATGTGTTTCTCCTTTTGTCCAAACTTCAAACATTAAACTAACATGTTTTTTGTTTTTGTTTAGCCAAACAGCCCACGCCTCGTAAGTAACACTTTTATTTACTATTTACTTTTATTAAAACTGCTACTATTACGATACTGTGACGACAAGTTAGGAATGTGCAAATCGATTTTTAAGTATCGATACTTTTGATACCAGCTGTTCTAATTTATTGTATCGATAAAGTTCTAGAAGAATCAATACTTGTATGAAATTTCATATAAGGCTTTGTAACTCATCATAACACAGTGTTAATGTGATTTCCAAAGTAGATTTGTGTTTTAAACTGTTGTTCAAAGAGTAATCTGGAGGCAGAAGCAGTGCTTCACTGTGTGTAATAAACTGTACTTTTGTGTTGTAGCTCCGAGTGAGCCAGAAGTGCAGGAGTTGAACCCTCAGCCACCGTGAGTCTAACACTTTACTCTGTGTTTATCATCTGCTCCAAACCTGCTCCTTTAAGGGTGAGCTCATACTCGCCCAATCCAACCGTGTCCAATCAGAAGCCCATAAGCCAGACAGGTCAGACAGGTCAGACTCATTTGTCCCTTGATACAATTATATTTGGCACTCGAGATCATATCAAATATGTATTAAAGCTGGCCCACCGGCCGCCGCGTCAGTATAGCGCATGCACCTCTAATAATACGAATCCCAGAATGCTTTGCAAATGTGTTGGCACTGGCCCCCATCACTTTTGTTGACACTCAGTAGCATCTGCTACCTGTCGCTTCACTCAAATTTAATCCACCCCTTCTGAAAAACATGCAGATCTTGTTGAAATGTTTCAATAAATATTAAATTTGGCCCACGACTTAGTCACAGTTTTTAATTTTGGCCCTCTGTGAATTTGAGTTTGACATCCCTGTCCTAAGGGATTCACACCATTCTGAGACTTCATGAGTTTTCACAGTTTAATATTAAATTCAAACTTTCTCTTGCTTGAATCTTATCAAATATGACATTATTGTGTGGCAGAGTAGTTAGCAGCGCTCTTGGCTCATATTTAGAATGTGTTTGTGACTCCAGATCAGGATCCTGGCTCAGACCTGGTCCACTGCTCTCAACGGCTTTAACCCAGAGACACTGAAGGAGAGGGCAGATGCAGAGGACACATTTCTTTGACTTTTACTGGAGCGGTTGTTTAAAGCCGTCATTCTGTTTGAAATCTAAACCTGGGTTATAGGGCGCAGCCGTGTCGGTCATGATAAATCTGTTGCTCTGGAGGTGATAGGAAATTTGGAATAGATTTGGAAAATAGAATTTGATTGCATCAAACTTCTTCCACTTAGGCCCAGAGCATCTTAAACTCTGACTGTGGAAGATCTTACTGTATATCTATAACATAAAGAGCGTAAGACAAGTTTCACAGTTAAAGGTGCCGTACCTGATTTTTACTGTTTTAAAAATGTAAAAAACAGAACTAAGTCATTTTAAATGTTTGCAGTGCTCCAAAGTTATTCCTCACTTACCTTATGCATTCAGAGCATCATAATTATTCACCATGATGAGTATATAAGCACAACTCTCACCGACCAGAGTGGAGTTTTGTCATTGTAATTATCTGGACCATACAGACTCTAAAACACATATGAAAAGACCTTTTTATACCAAAGACAGAGGTCTTATTAAATCAGAATGTCCAAAAAGAACATTATCCTCACATATTTTGTATTTAGAAGCTTTCAATCTCCAAATATTTTATTTGGCTCATAATATGTTTAAAGTCTCCAATAGAAATGTTTGACTAGTTGACTGCTAAACTAATCGTTAGCTGCAGTCATAGTTTATACCGTTAATGTAAATCTTCTCTTTTATATTGTGATCAAATTGTAGTCCCTGCTCTACTGGAGCACCTGTAGGAGACCAAGGACAGATTTATGATTTAACTTTGTTTTTTAAGGCACTAAAGACGTTTATTGATACTTTGCAACTGATGTTATCAACATTCCCTGGGTGTGTGATGCTAACTGTAGGCACTGCTCTGTCTGAAGATCTGTTATTCAAGTTAGACTTAAATCTAAGTTTTGTTTTAACACAATCTGACCAAAAAGAGCTGACTTATTAGAACTGCAACAGGCGAGGTGGTGTGTGCTGTTAAACAACTCCCTTTAAATTTATATTACAAGGTAGATAGCGTTAGCCAACAGTTTTTTAGTTAGTCTCTCACCTTTTTGTTGAAAATCATACTCCTAAACAGGACCATGAATGCTCCTGAAAAGGTGTTTAAAGTTTAAATCCATTTTGTATTTTTCTTGAGTTTTCAGACCATTTAAAAACTTACTTTGCAGTGTTTGCTAACTGTTTACTGAACATTCTTCCATAGACATACATGCAGTACACTTCCAGCATGATGTCACTGTATCTATTGTCAATGCTGTTTTTTTCCGTTGTGAAAAAGTATTGATTTCGTTTGTTTATTTAAATATCTGCTGGATCAGTTTGTTTATTCTATTTCATTATGGTTTATTATTGTGTGATTTGTATAAACTTTTGTGAAGGCTCATTTTCTTATTAACTGTAGATGCACAGTTTGAACTCATCTGCACATTTTTGGGTTTCAATAAAATCTAATTGGATGAAAAATATTGTTTCCAAATATCCGTGATAAACTTTGGACAGAACGAGACAGGAGCGCCAACTAGTGGTGTACATGTCACTTTATAGTATAGGGCAGGGGTGCTCAGACTTTTTCAGTATGTGAGCTACTTTTAAAATTATCGTGTCTGTAAGATCTACCATCTAATATAAAAATGTTAAACATATATTTATTTGTAAATGTATTATGAATTCTTACATGTACAGTGCATTTTCATGTACCTGCAGAACGTCATGAGATAATACTGCACAGCACAATTGAACTTCTTACATGTTCATAATTACTTGAATGATGATTACTGCTCTGACTTGCACTGAATGGAATCAGTGAGGGATGCACAGTTCGGGCAGTAGCTTCTGACAGCCAGGAGTAAAATTGCATTTTTCGTTTGAAAGTGATAACAGAGCTAATCATGTTGATTACGGTTTTGTCTTTTTTTTATAGCCATAAAAATCACGTTAAACGAAGTATCAGAATTTACTGCATTTTTTAACACAACTACTTCTATTTTACACATCCATTCGCATTTTTTCTTTTACGCATCGAATAAATGACTGGGAAAATCCCCACAGCACCCGCCCTCTCATTCGTCGCCTTCGAGGGACAACAGAGGCAGATTACTGTAATGAGGGTAAAATATTTAGATAGCCCCATGTCTCCGCTTTGAGACGCCATTTGAATTTACATGAGAGCACAACTGGGCGCGGAGTTACGCTGCTGGAAAGTCCACAACCGCGAGTCTATCAGCGGCGATAGGATCCGACGCTATAGGGTTAAACTAACTCGCGCTTGTTTATCAGATCGGCATGGCGGTTTGGCTTGTGCTTGTTTTCTGCATATGGTGTGTATTCTGCCCAACAAACACTAAAGGGGGGTGTTTTTAAATCGCATTTCTATAGCATAGTAGCCTCCTGAAAAAGAGCACCTAGTAGCCGACTGAAAGAGAGCACCTGGTCCTTGTCCAGGTGGTCTGAAAATATGTTTTCGGGCACCATCTATCATCTGTTGCCTCTGGGTGTCACCACTTATGCGTGTGCAGCGCCCATGATGTGACCTAGGGTCAGGTGTAATCTGACTGTTGTCCTGTATATTAGTCATGTGACTGGATGGATGACGGGACGTGATCTACCCAAAATGCCTTCGCGATCAACTGGTAGATCACGATCGACGTAATGAACACCCCTGGTATAGGGATTTATGCACATACTCGCCCAGTGTTATGAACTATTTTTCACTCTCAGAATCAGAATCAGAAGACTTTTATTGCCATAGTCTGTGAACACAGTTCACAAACTAGAAACTTGCTTCGGTGAAAAAGTGCAACATAAACACACTGAATAAATACAAATACAAATAAGGGCATGCACAAAGTTAAAAAGATATGCTTAAAAAATCAAATGAAATACTTAATACTTAATACTTAATACTCTAAGATGTATCTACCTGCACGTCTTCATGGAGATGTCAGTGCTTTGCCTGGAATGTTTCATAGTACAGCATTTACCGTTTACTGGGCTCAGTTGGTAGAGTTTGTTCACTGATCCGAAGGTTGGTGGTTTGAATCCCGCTTTTGAAATAAACCATCATTGGTCATCATTGGTCAACCATCAAATCATTGATTCACCGGTCAGATCCACTGAGCCACAGGTTGGCAGTGTGATTCCAGCTCCCACAGATAAATGCTGTTGTTGTGTCCTTGGGCAAGACACTTTACCCACCTCATCCCCAGTGTCTGGTGTGTGAATGTGTGTGTGATGGGTGAGTGGTTCCTTGATGTAAAGTATCAAAACTAGATGCTCACTGAGGCAAAAATATCACATAACTGAATCAGACTGGACCTTTCCTGAACAGGTTCACTTTTATCAGAACTAGTGTCAGACACATGGTAGAATATACAAATACTATTATTTTGTGTTAAAAATGACAATATTGCCTAAAAAAGAGCTTTTAAAAATATCATTTGGGGATCAAGATTGGCATCGACTCTATTCTGTAGTATTGAAATCAAGTTTGAAGTGTGGAGAGGCGAGTCCACTCACAGTGTGAATATGGTTTTCAAGATGATTTTGAGCCATAAAAACCTCTGTAATTAATGACATCCTATATAGATTAATTTAATGCCTGACCCTTTAATATTCTAGGCAAAGTATTTTTACTCTATGGAGGCAAGCAGAAAAGTTTCATAGTGCTTAACCCTCATGTGTTCTTCCCAGTAGAGTTACATTGAAGTTGTACTGGGGTCAATTTGATGCCAGTTTGTTCCTCTTATTACTCAGGCATAAATTAACTTTTTTTTTTTCTTTTTTAAATACATTTTGGCTCTATTTTTAGCCTGACTTCAGACAAATCCACTGATAGCACATTTGCCTTACATTTATATATTTAGAGCCAGTAGACCTTGATTATGTGAAAAGAGTGCCTTTTGACATTTTAAATTCCTATAACTCTGAATTTACATGACTGCACTTGGCAAAGTTTTTGAAAAATGTCAGATTTTTGAATGAACAATGTAAGTCTATGGACAGTGGAACTATTCAATTCATTTTCAATTCATTTTATTTTTGTAACGCCCAAAATCACAACAACAGTTGTCTCGAAGGGCGTTCATGTTTTGGTTGATGGGGGAAACCGGAGTACCCGGAGGAAACCCATCCAGACATGGGGAGAAACATGCAAAACTCCACACAGAAAGGCCTGGTGACCCGGGGATCGAACCAAAACTTCTTGCTGTGAGGCATGAGTGTTTCCACTCAGCCACCGTGCTGCCTACACACAAAAACAAAACAACAGAAAAAATCAGACAAAACAAGAAAAATCGGCCAGGCGAGGAGGAGGGAGGGGGGCGGAGGAGGGCCAGGCGAGGAGGAGGAAGACCAGGCGAGGAGGAGGAGAGCCGGGCGAGGAGGATGAGAGCCGGGCGAGGAGGATGAGAGCCAGGCGAGGAGGAGGGCCATGCAGGGAGGAGAGGGTCCAGCTGTCATCGGGGCATCTGAAAGAGTTACACTCCATAGGGGGAGTGGGACAGGGGACAACATGTGAATAGCATTGCTGATGAGAAAATAGGACAAAGCAGAGGATAGTGCTCAGGTTGCCATACTTCCCCCAGCTAGTTATCTCCTACTGCAGCCTGTCTTATCCCGGGTTTTAATGTCCCTAACTCCCTCACTATGTAACCTGGTCTATACCAAAGAGGAAGGTTTTAAGCCTGGTCTTAAATACAGAGACTGTGGGGGCCTGTTTAACATCAGCAGGGAGTTGATTCCATAGCACAGGAGCTTGGTAACTGAATGCTCTCCCTCCCACTGTACTTTTGGACACTCTAGGAACCACTAATAGTCCTGCATTCTGAGAGCGGAGTGCTCTGTTTGGCTGGTACGGAACAATAGCATCTTGCAGATAGGATGGGACCATACCGTTTAGGGTTTTGTATGTCAGGAGGAGGACTTGAATTTGATTCTAAGCTCGACAGGAAGCCAGTGCAGATATTTTAGTACAGGACTGATGTGGTCTCTTCTTTTAGTTCCTGTTAGGACTCTGGCCGCTGCATTTTGGACCAACTGGAGGCTCCTTATAGTACTTTTGGGGCAGGCGGCAAGCAGAGAATTACAGTAATCAAGTCTGGAAGTAACAAATGCATGGATGAGTTTTTCAGCATCGTTTTTAGATAAAATATTTCTAATTTTAGTTATATTTCGCAGGTGAAAGTATGCGGTTTTACAAGCTAGGTTTATATGGGCTGTGAATGAGAGATTTTGATCAAATAGGACTCCAAGATTTTTTACAGTAGGGCTAGAAGCTATACTCACATTGTCGAGTGAGATTATCTGGTCCGACAGAGAATCTCTTTGACCTTTGGGACCAACGACAATGACCTCTGTTTTTTCAGGATTTAAGAGCAGATAATTCAAGGTCATCCAGGTTTTGATGTCCTTCACACAGGCACTGAGTTTATCTATTTGATCAGTCTGATTTGGTTTCATTGATAAGTACAGCTGAGTGGTATCAGCATAGCAGTGAAAATTAATGCCATGTTTTCTGATAATGTTACCCAATGGCAACATATACAGAGTAAATAGGATTGGACCAAGCACAGATCCTTGTGGAACACCACAGGCTACTTTAGAACAGGGAGAGGTGCTCTGGTTTATACTAACAAACTGGTACCTATCTGATAGATAGGATTTAAACCATTTGAGGGCAGTCCCTCTGATTCCAATGTCACATTCTAACTGCAGTAGAATGTTGTGATCAATGGTGTCAAACGCTGCACTGAGGTCCAGTAGGACCAGGACTGAAGCCAGCCCGTTATCAGCAGCTAGTAGTAAGTCATTTGTTACTTTAAGCAGTGCAGTCTCTGTGCTGTGGTAAGCTCTGAATCAAGATTGAAATTTTTCAAATATATTATTGTCCTGCAGGTGGCGGCAGAGCTGTTTCACCACCACTCGTTCTAGAATTTTTGAGAGGAAGGGAAGATTAGAGATAGGTCTGTAGTTGGCTAGTTCATCAGGATTTAGGTTAGGTTTTTTCAAAAGGGGTTTAATCACAGCATACTTAAAGGACTGAGGAACGTAGCCATTTTCTAACGACATTTATTATGTTATGGATGGAATCTATTATTAAGGGGAGGGCTTCTTTGAGGAGTCTGATTGGAATAGGGTCGAGCAAACAGGTTGATGGTTTGGACGACATGATGGCTGAGGTAATCTCCACCTCATCAACAGGAGTAAATTTATCTAATATTATTAGAGGATCTATGTGGGATATTGGTATTACAGACTGGATTTGCTCAGAGCTGATTTTTGGAGTAGCTTTGTTGATTTTGTCTCTAATGGTTGTAATTTTGTAATCGAAGAATTGAAGAAAGTCATCACAACTAATGTTCGAGGGGATAAGAGACTCATTAGCAGTGTAGGAGTTTGTCAGCCTGGCTACAGTGCTGAACAGAAATCTGGGGTTATTTTTGTTTACTTCTATTAGATTTGAATAGTATCTGGTTCGGGCTTTCTGCAGAGCGGCCTTATAAGTGAGCAGGCAGAGCTTCCGTGCCTTCAGAGACTGCTCAGAGCGCGAGCAGTGCCAAAGCTTCTCTGTGCGTCTTACATGTTGTTTGAGTGTCCTGAGCTGTAACGTGTACCATGGAGCCGGAGGTCTTGGTTTAATGCTTGTCTGTTTTAGCGGAGCTACAACATCGAGAGCAGATTTTAAGGTGAGCATTGTTCTGTCAACCAATTGATCAGTGACAATTAAATTAAAATTATTTTCATTGTCACATGACATATCTTTCAGTAATGGCTCAATAATTTCTTTAAACTCTATAACCGATTTATCTGATAATGTTCTTTTCATTATAGTTTTTTTCTGTGGGGCTGGATAGTCTTTTAGTATAAATAGAAAAGGTAATTAGAATCAGAATCAGAATCAGAAGACTTTTATTGCCATAGTCTGTGAACACAGTTCACAAACTAGGAACTTGATTTGGTGAAAAAGTGCAACATAAACACACTGAATAAATACAAATACAAAAAGGGCATGCACAAAGTTAAAAAGATATGCTTAAAAAAATCAAATGAAATACTTAAAGGGAGAAAATATGTACAACAGCAGCATCAGAACAACAGTGCAAAGTGGCTTATTAAAGTGACCGGTGTTATTAAGTGTCCAGTTTAGTGCAGATATTATAAAGTGTTCATGAGACAAACACTAAGAAATGGTCAGAGAGTATAGGGTTTTGAGGAAGGACAATTAGGTCATTAATCTCAATACCGTAGGTTAGAATGAGATCTAGAGTGTGATTGTGACAGTGAGTCGGCTTATTCACACTCTGGGTGAAACCGATCCCATCCAGGAGTGCACCAAAAGCATTACTGAGGCAATCACTGCCGTTATCTACATGTATGTTGAAATCGCCAACTATGACAATCCTTTCCCAATTCAAGACTAAACTTGAAATGAAATCAGAAAACTCTGTCAGGAAGTCGGCATATGGACCAGGAGGTTGATAAATTATTATAAATATAACAGCTTTTTGGTTATCAGTGCGTGTGTGGATCAGTGCGTTTGTCTATCAGTGTGTGTGGATCAGTGTGTGTGTGTGGATCAGTGTGTGTATCATTGCGTGTTTGGATCAGTGCGTGTGTGGATCAGTGCATGTGTGTATCAGTGCGTGTGTATCATTGTGTGTGTATCAGTGTGTGTGTATCATTGTGTGTGTGTATCAGTGCGTGTGTGAATCAGTGTGTGTGTGGATCATTGGTGTGTGGATCAGTGTGTGTGGATGAGTGTGTGCGTGAATCAGTGTGTGTGTGTAGGGGTGCGTGTGTGTGTGTATCAGTCCGTGTGGATCAGTGTGTGTGTGTGTGTGTATATCAGTGCGTGTGTATCAGTGTGTGTGTATCTGTGTGTGTGTATCAGTGCGTGTGTGGATCAGTGCTTGTGTGGACCAGTGTGTGTGTGTGGATCAGTGCGTTTGTGTATCAGTGTGTGTGGATCAGTGCGTGTGTATTAGTATCAGTGGGGGTGTGTGTGTCAGTGTGTGTGGATCAGTGCGTGTGTGTATCATTGTCTGTGGATCAGTGGGGGTGTGTGTGTGTGTATCAGTGTGTGTGTGGATCAGTGTTTGTGTGCGGATCAGTGTGTGTGGATCAGTGTGTGTGTGTATCAGTGCATGTGTGGATTAGTGTGTGTGTGTATCTGTGCGTGTGTGGATCAGTGTGTGTCTATCAGTGCGTGTGTGGATCAGTGTGTGTGTGGATCAGTGCGTGTGTATCAGTATCGGGGTGTGTGTGTGTGTGTGTGTATCAGTGCGTGGGTGTGTGTCAGTGTGTGTGGATCAGTGCGTGTGTGTATCATTGTCTGTGGATCAGTGTGTGGGTGTGTGTGTATCAGTGTGTGTGGATCAGTGTGTGTGTGTATCAGTGCATGTGTGGATTAGTGTGTGTGTGTGTGTATCTGTGCGTGTGTGGATCAGTGTGTGTGTGTATCAGTGTGTGTGTATCAGTGCGTGTGTGGATCAGTGTGTGTGTGTATCAGTGCGTGTGTGGATCAGTGTGTGTGGATCAGTGCGTGTGTGGATGAGTGTGTGTGGATCAGTGCGTGTGTATCAGTATCAGGGTGTGTGTGTGTGTGTGTATCAGTGCGTGGGTGTGTGTCAGTGTGTGTGGATCAGTGTGTGGGTGTGTGTGTGTGGATCAGTGTGTGTGGATCAGTGTGTGTGTGTGTATCAGTGCATGTGTGGATTAGTGTGTGTGTGTGTGTATCTGTGCGTGTGTGGATCAGTGTGTGTGTGTATCAGTGTGTGTGTATCAGTGCGTGTGTGGATCGGTGTGTGTGTGTGTGTGTATCAGTGCGTGTGTGGATCAGTGTGTGTGGATCAGTGCGTGTGTGGATGAGTGTGTGTGTATCAGTGTGTGTGTGTATCAGTGCGTGTGTGTATCAGTACGTGTGTGTGTCAGTGTGTGTGGATCAGTGCGTGTGTGTATCAGTGCGTGTGTATCAGTGTTTGTGTGGATCAGTGTGTGTGTGTATCTGTGCCTGTGTGGATCAGTGGGGGTGTGTGTGTGTGTGTGTGTGGATCAGTGCGTGTGTCAATCAGTGTAGTTGGATCAGTGTATGTGTGATCATTGTATGTGGATCAGTGTGTGTGTGGATCAGTGCATGTGTGTATCAGTGCGTGTGCGGATCAGAGTGTATGGATCAGTGTGTGTGTGTGTATCAGTCAGTGTGTGGATCAGTGTGTGTGTATCAGTGTGTGTGTATCAGTGCATTCAAGATTCAAGATTTCTTTATTTGTCTCCCTTAGGAGAAATTTTTCTTGGACCAATGGGCTGCTCACACCACAAAAAACAAACAAAACCATACCCAGGGTGCAGTACATCTCTCTCAACACACCATCACTCATTTCTACATCATTTATCATTTAACAGTTTCACCGAAACAGGCACAAATGAATGTCTATATCTGTTATATTTCCACCGTGGTACCCTGTACCTCCTCCCCGAACTCAACAGTTCATACTCAGGGTACAACACATGTGTCGGGTCTGAAAGGATGCTCCTGGTCTGTCTCCTCATGGCCTGTTTGTAAAGTTCTTGAGGGCTCAGAGGGACAGCACAGCCCATAATTTTCCCTGCTGTCCTCACCAGATTTAAAATTTGGGTTTTTGATTTGACCAGCAAGTTTCCAAACCGGCTGGTTTGGAAACTTGCTGGTCAAATTGTGTGTGTCAGTGCATGTGTTGATCAGTGTGTGTGTGTGTGTGTGTGTATCACTGTGTGTGGATCAGTGCGTGTGTGGATCAGTGTGTGTGTATCAGTGTGTGTGGATCAGTGTGTGTGTGTGGATCAGTGTGTGTGTGGATCGGGGGGTGTGTGTGGGTGTGTGTGTGTGTGTGCGGGGGGGTGTGTGTGATGTAGTTTCATTAGTGGGATGTGATTGTGATGTGATAGCGCTCTAAAGGGGGACTGACTTAGTGTGAGGAGCAAAGGGAGGGGGAACTCAGAGCATCAAAAACGAAAGTAAAACTTATAAAACATGCTAATACATTATTTTCAGTGAATATAGCACTTTCAAAACAATAAAAGGTAACCTGGTAATCTGGTGAGGTAAATATGTTATAAATGAGCAGTTAATACCCCACGGAAGTAAAATACCCCCTCTTTAAGAAAAGCATGTGCTGGGGCCATAGGCTCGGGTATGTATTCACTTGTAGCACCTTGTGTATTGTGAAATATTCCTGTATTACATGTACATTGACAGTGCAGCAGCTAAACTGAGAAGTGAGAGGAGCAGGGTAATTGGTCATAGTAATGAGCTCTCTCCTCTGCAGCGACACTCACCGCAGGCTGTCAAAACAACTCACAACTCCAGGGAGAGAAATGTTGTATCCTACCCCAGAGAATTAGTGCACCTTTAAAACGTTTTACTGAAAAAATACTATAAAAATGTTGTTTAGGTCATATTTGAACAATTACAATATTTCAGTAGTGTTCTAAACAGTCAAGCTTTGGGACATGGGCTGCTGTAATGGAGCGGTGAATCTTACTTTGGAAACAATGCACTTTAATGTGCCATTAAAACCTGCAACATTTGCAAGAGCTTTCTACCATGTTATAACTTTGTTCCCTCATCAAAAACATGCCTGAAGAGGTTTTAGATGTCATCCATGCACGTTTGGGTAATCTTACGATCTCTCCCAGGCGATATTCTTTATAGTTTGCAGTATTTATTTATTTTTTTCTGTATCATCCCTCTGTAGTCCAGGTCTGATCCATAGCAAAAGCCAAATCTGTCAATTGAACAAAAAGTTGTAGGAATGAAGACATTTTGCTGCTTCTTCAATTCTGGACAGATTGCTGTTGGACACTGCCTTATATCTATCTGAAGGGAGGGGCTAACTAGACTGAAACTGTAAACAGCTATTGTGTACAGTTTCTGTGTAGTTGACTCCTCTCTTTAGATATAAAGCAGTATTTTTTATTTTTTTTATTTTTTTATTTTGCTTAGAGCCATTACAGATGAGCAGTAACTAAAGCTTAGTGGGTGGTGTGGGGACTCACATTTGTATACATACATCATGGGGACCTGTCTCCCTTATAGGTGCAAAAATTATGTCCAAGATATAAATGTGTTTATATTGGATCAAAAGCATGGTTTAAAGCTCAGATATGGGTTAAACTAGGTTACGGTTTTGGTTTAGGTCAGGGGTGTCCAAACTTTTCTCATAAGGGCCACATATAAAAACACAGACAAATCTGAGGGCCGATTGAGGGCCATAGACTGGTCGCGAATACAGTGAATAATTCAAATCTGTGTGTTTATTACATGTTAGACTGAACCACTAGACCTTTATTCATGCTTACATCCTCAATGAGACAATATTTGAGATGGGCAGTAAGTAGATTTTCAGAAATGTACGGTAAAAAGTACTGTTTAAGGTAATATGGGCCAATTAAACTGGAAGCCTGAGGACCAAGAAAAATTTGTCTGAGGGCCGCATTTGGCCCCAGGGCCACAGTTTGGGCATGCCTGGTTTAGGTTAAGGTTAGGCAAGTAGTGACAATGTTTAAGGTTAGGATCGGTCTGCAGGAAATCAATGGAAGCCGAAGGAATGTCCACAAAAAACATGGAAACCCAAGGAGTGTGAACCAATGTACGTTATTATGGCACTTTTCTGTTTGTCCCGTAGAGGGCACAGCAGACCACAGGCTCAGGAGGCATTGTATCTGAATGCATGTTATACCGTAACTATGATTCTTTAAACCGCAGATGGTATACGTTTTGGTCATATTATTTAATTTGGTGGGTATCTATGGTAAATATTAATTATAATTTCACATCAAGAAGCAGTTTCTGAAGTAAAATAAAAAGAAAGGAAAATCTGTACTATAGAAAGTAGCTGGGACAATATATGCAGAAGGAAGGCATTTTACTGATGGTTTAAACAGTCAGTAAAATGCCTATTTGATTGAACAAAATCAAACAATAACTATGATGTAAAATAGAAATGCTTTGGCCTTTGTTTATAGTTTGGTTGGAAGGTAACAGTTATAAAAGTTAGGGGAAATGATAAAATTTTCAAACTAGAGAAAACTAGTTGTAATTTCTAGCAAAGTCCCAGGCCATAAACATATGTTAAAGAAGGTAATACACTTTTACAGGGCATTAATTGTTAACACATAAAATATTTAGGTCACCATGTTACCGTTTATTGTATTGAAAGGGCGACATTTGCATTTGAAAACAAAGCATAAAGTTAATTAGTTTCAATTTTACTTCATTTTTGACGAGCTTTGAGTGGCTGTCTGCACAAAGGCTGAGCTACATCTGGGGAGTCTGCCGTCATTGTAACTTGTGGATCTGGACGTTCTGGTGGTCTGCTTGGAGCAAAGCTGGACAAATGGTGCAGGTGCAACATTGTTTAAAATTGTATATATTAATTGCACATCCAAATAGGGATATACGAAAATTATTTAACTGGTCGTGGCACTTTTAATAATCGTGATCATCGCACATGCCTCATGTATTCAGTTTCAATACAATATTTAGATATTAGTTCTGGTGTTTGCCCACAAGAGGGCCCTCTATCATAGCAATGAAACTTGGTAGCTTCTGTGCCCATGGCCGTGTCTCAATTCGCCAAATGCACCTTTTGAAGAGACCCTTCGAGGTACTCCTCAAAGTGTGGTTTCATGCTTCCGGTCGAGAGTGTGTCCTCCTCAGTGTAGCTGCCATCTTGCTGAAGTGGGACAGGCCTAAACCAGGGACCGCACTTCCACCGCTGTCTTTGAACATACGATACATACATTACGTACGTTATTTTTAATGATTTAGTATTTAATAGAAGAAAAGTTAAGATGTCGTCGTCAGATTGAATATCAATAGGCAAATATAACGGTTTTTTTGTTTTTTTTTTTCAATTGTAGCTACTTCATAACTTTAACAAAATATACCTTGTGAAAACGTAATAACAGAGACAGAGGTAACAATATAATTTTTGCATTCATAGTCTATAAACCAGAGAACACTGATTAGTGGTATATATAGTGGGATATTGCAGTTTAAAATTCGGTATTTTGGCCAGTGGCTACACCTCTTTAATAACAGTAGAGGGCACTCTTTCCCTTCTATGCCATGCCAGTTCTTTTCATATTATTATTGTAAAGTATTTTCTAGCAGTGCAGCGCTACATCAAACTAGTATCTTGACTTACTAACACTAAGGTAAATGACACGTGCCCACGAGGGGCGCAGACGTATGGAATGTACTGGAACACATGAAGATTTTGTGCACGTCTCAGGACTCTCTTCTGTCCTTTCTGGAGAGTCCGTTGCTTCATTGTTCACATTACCTGTGTGGATCATTAAACCTTCTGACTTTATGTTTTAGTCTCTTGGTCTTTGACGCTTACAATAGAAACGAACATTCTTACATTATTCTTATTGCAATAATCATTTCTCATGATAATAATGTCTTCTTATTGTCTAGCAATAACTGCACATTTCTTTATTCCATGTAACTCCCCTCCATTTTAATCATCAAACACGCGGCCTGTACTTATCTTTATTCAGATTTAACAGTTTCATGTCGCACTGTTGTAGATGAGGTAAACCAGTATGAACATTTGAATGTGTATTGTGCAGTGGACTCCATTTTCCTTTCTTTTTTGCGTAGTTGCAGTTGACACCACACATTTCTATCCTCCACTCAACATCCACTCACATCTGTCTAATGTGTGGAATTACTATGGATTTGAAAAATAAGACCAATAAGATGAGCTACCGATCTGCAGAACCGCCCAAAAAAAGATTTGGCTCCAAGGGCAAACACTAGCAACTTACACGCACATTCATGAGACAACCATCCTGCACTGTTTGACAAACTTGAGCTGAAAATATCCATTGTAAGTAACATACCATGTGAAATATACTATTGAATGTAGTATGGGTCAGTTTGGATTTGTATGAATAATGGTAAGTGTTTATTTTGACTTTACTATCGCTAGGTTACCGCTAGATAATAGCATTTTGCACAGCTGATGGCTGCAATGCCAGCATGTCCTTTATCATATCCTTTTTCTGGGGCTTTCTTCAGTTGGTTCATGTGATGTTTATAGTCAATAGTTATATAATTGACTTGCTTGAGACCACCTGGAAATGCAAGTTTATATGAGAAATGAGCATAGTGTCTAGATAAACCTTTGCTGCATCACAGTTCAGTGTATTTCGAATGTGTCTAAAGGCAGATACATTGTATTTCACAGAGTTACACACTTTTTTGATGTGCTTTTTAAACCCAAACATTGGATCCAACACAACCCCTACATTTTTTAATTCCACCACTTCGCTTTGCTTGTTTTTGACAAAGATGCATGGAAAGAATTTTTTTTGTTTTTTGTAAAGTACATTGCCCTTGTTTTATGAATATTTAAATTAAAAGATGCAGACTCAAGCCAATCAGTCATTTTGGTCTTAACATTGAGGGTTTGCCAGCCACAGTAGTTGCATCATTTCCATGCACACAAATAACAATGTCATCTGCATACATCACCACACACCAGAGGAAGATTGTTAATATAGATGGTGAACAACAACGATTCAAAAAGAGAGCCCTGTGGGACACCCATGTCACAAGCCTGAGATGTTGAGAGTTTGTTGAGGACTCGTACACACTGGACACAGTCACTAAGATATAATTGTATCCACTACAGTGCATTATGAGATAGATTGTACCTGCTCAGCTTTCTGGGTAGCACAGAGTGGCTGACCATGTCCAAGAACATAATAATAATAATAATAATAATAATAATAATAATAATAATAATGGCTTACACTTGTAATGCACTTTACAGGCTTGTCAAAGCCTCTCAAAGCACTACACTACAGTCATTATTCATTAATTTCCACACTTGGTGATGGTAAGCTACTATTGTAGCCACAGCTGGCCTGGGGCAGACTGACGGAAGCGAAGCTGCCAATCTGCGCCATCGGCCCCTCCGACCACCACCAATCATTCACACACACACCACTTTCATACTAGGCAATGTGGGTGAAGTGTCTTGGCTAAGGACACAACGACAGAACTTGGTCCGAGCAGGACTTGATCCTCCGACCTTCGGGTTGGGGGACCAACACTCACACAAGAACATGGCTCCCACAACCTCGCCCATGTTCAGCTTAGAGTTTACCACCTCTATAAAATAACAGCATGTTGTTTCTGTGGAATGATAACTACTGCACATTGCATCAGGTTTGTCAAGTTGTAGTGTATTGCTTTGTATCATGCTTTTATAGATCTATGGAAAATTGCCATACAGGAGCATGAGTGACATACGCTTGCGGGCTGAGCCTTGGACAAAATCATATTGCTAACTGTAAGAAGAGTTTGAATAGGGCCCGAATAGAGATCACTAGAATACTCAAACATGCATGGATGCCACGTAAAACCTCTTCAGGCATATAAGGAACTCCATAAAATACTACAGTGCATAATAACCTCTTTTTAACTACAGTTTTGTGAAATCTATACCCTAACCTGTCACATGTACTCTAATCTGAAAGAACCAATCAGAAAAATGCATATTTAAAAGTTTGTCTTTGTTTACGCCTTAAGCCTGCATGTCCTTCACAAACTTCTAAATCAAAGCTATACATTACATTACATTTCATCACAGCATCTGCATCTTCTCATCTTCTCAAGGAGATGCAGTGGCTTATCAGTCTACAGACGCTCACCTACCACCCTCACACCCCCACATCCCCCTATCATACCGACCCCCACCCATTCTCACCCTGTGTCACAGTGTCAGTGTGCAGACAGAGAACACAGGCTCCTCATTATCAGCCTGACACACCCCAGCGCAGACATGTAACAAACTCATTAAAGGAGGCTAATCAGGGGTATGGGGGAGGGAAGGAGGTGTTGGGGGAGGGCAGTCATCTCCTGGACAAATGTCTCTGGTCATACAGCACACGTCAGCAGGGGCCACAGCCAGAGCTCAGAGCTATGTTTGTCTTTACGATCCCTTTGATTTAAGTCCTTGAAAAACATCAGAGAACCACAGCTTTTTGATTGATCCTGTCTGGATCTGCTTCTGTCACAGCTGCCCTGATGAAGACATGCCTGACATTCTGTGCCAATGGCCCCTGTGACTATTACCAAACCCTCATTCACACATCGTCTTACCCAAGGCCACCACAACAGTACGACCCACCCTCTGGTTATGAGTCAACCTCCACCTGAGCCACCATCGAACATCTATATGACCATTTCACCAAAACATAGTTAACATCATTGGATTTAAGATTTCTAGCCTTTTTTTTTTTTTCTATTTTTGTTTTATTTTGGTAAAGTTGATAATAACATCCTGGTTGGACACAACCTAGCATCCATGAGGTTAACAAGAGCCAAAACCAAAACTTGTTAGAATTGTTATGATTATTATTATTTTATTATGATTAGTAAATTACATAGAATTAAATGAGAGAATTTAAAACCCACTCCAAAAACGTTTTTCAGATACAGAATATCATGATTAGTTAATTTGCTGAAAGTAAACAAACTCCTTTCTCTTCCTTCTCTCATCGCTACCCTCTCTCACATCAGATTTTCTCTGTCCTCTCCTCCCTCTCTCCTCTTCCCTCACCTCCACCCTCCCTCTTTTCTCTCCTAATCTCCCCCTCTCTCCCACTCCCTCCTCCCTGAGCTCACATTAGAGCGTGTCCTCTCCTCCCTCCTCTTCCCTCACCTCCACCCTCCCTTCCCTCTCTTCCATGTTCTCTCTCCCCCTCTCTCCCTCTTACATTCTCCCTCTCACACTCTCCTTCTCTCCCTCGCCTGCATTCTCTTTACCCTCTCTCCCTCGCCTCTCCCCTCCACCTCCTCTTCCTCCCCTCTACCCCCTTGCTCTCACCAGATCCCCTCTGCGGGTGTACAGTAGGATTACATCTGGACAGGCACACCGCTCATTTATATAAGCCCATAAAGAATGTGCCCTGTACTGCCTGTGGATGGCGCTTCAGAGACCCCCTCCACAAACTGCACCCAGGAGCATCTTAGACTATATTCAACATGGAACAACTTTCACTGTAATATTTCTAGAGATATGGGCAGATATATGGCTTTAGTTTTGAAGTATAAATGGTGGATTTGGTAGAATTGATCTGGCCATAATTGTAGACAGAAGCCCAGGTGACATGAGGATATTTCATAGTGAAGGACGTTGTATGGATTTAAAGAGCATTTGTTTTACCAGGCCTCCATCAATCTATAAGTGAACACCAGCTGTCGATCTGGTCCAGACCAGAGCTGGACCTGGTTTGGTTTAGACCTGGTTTGGTCTTGGGTTAGTACTGGTTTATTTTAGACTTGGTTTAGTCCTGGCTTAGTATTGGTTTAGTTTAGACCTGGTTTAGTCTCAGTTTAGTACTAGTTTAGACTTGGTTTAGTCCTGGTTTAGTTCTGGTTTAGTTTAGATTTGGTTTAGTCCTGGTTTAGTACTGGTTTAGTTTAGACCTGGTTTAGACCTGGGTGTCATGAGGCACGTATCTCTGCTCCTGTGTTGCCTCCCTGTGTGCTCTTCCCCCCTCCCTCACCTGCCTGAACCTGGAGCTGGGCTCCCGCACGCACCTGCTTCCCATCAGGGCAATCATCACCACCTGCCGTGGATAAGAGGAGCTGGGAGAAGACACTCAGTGCCAGATCGTCTGCGTGTCTAATGTAACTATTCTAGCGCCGTTTTTGTACTCTTGTTACTTGCCTTTTTGATGCTAATTGGAGTTTGCTGCCTCCCAGGTTCCGGTTCTCCGGTTCTGCTCCTGACTCCACGCTCCTGCTCTGGTACAGTCTACTCCTTACCTTCACCTCCTGGTCTCGTCCTGGACCCTGGCTTGCTCCACGTCTCCCGTTCTGGCTCCCGTTCTCCGGTCCGACCCTGCTCGGCTTCCTCCGGTTCTGTTCCCGACCCTGTCTTCGTCCCGGTCCTGGCGGTTCCCTGCTCCTGCCTCTGCTCCTCCCGACGCGTCCCTGGGCTTTGGCTCGCACCCAGCTCAACATCCCTTGTTGGTTTAATGAACTCTTGTTGAACATTTCACAAACTGTAAATGAACACTGTAAATCTGCCTCGAGTTCTGTACCTCTTTGGTCCACCCTACACCTGGGTTAGGACACCGGGTTAGTATAGGTTACATATTCAGTTGAAACCAGAAGTTTACATTCACTATGCAAAAAGAGACATGCTTTTTTTTCTCACTGTCTGACATGAAATCAGACAGAAATGATTTATATTTCCTAAATGTCAGAATAATGAGAAAAGGATTTTTTATTACCTTTTTTCAGAGTGAGAAGTTTACATACAGTAAGATTATTATGCATTTAAACAATTTTGGTAAACCCAGATGATAATGTCATGTCTTTGGCAGCTTCTGATAGGTTTATTGACAACATTTGAATTAGAGACACACCTGTAGATGTATTTGAAAGCACATCTGAAACACACTGCTTCTTCGTGTAGGAATGTGAGAATTGTGGACTTGCACAAGTCTGGTTCATCCTTAGATGCAATTTCCAGATGCCTGAAGGTGCCACGTTCATCTGTTCAAACAATGATACGCAAGAATAAACTTCATGGGAATTTCCAGCCATCATAGTGTTCAGGAAGGAGACGGGCACTGTGTCCCAGAGATGAACCTGCTTTGGTCTGAAATGTGCAGATCAACCCGAGAACAAAAACAAAAGACCTTGAGAAGATGTTGCTGAAGCTGGTAAGAGTGTGTCATTATCCACAGTGAAAGGAGTACTAAGTAGAATGAAAAATGGATGGGATAGTTTGATTAGAAAAGGCTCCAGCACATGTCCTCAGAGCACCTCAGACTAGCCCACCCCGTGCTCTGGTCAGGGCACTGTGTCACAGACGTCCAGTCTGGCTTCATCCATCACTCACTGTGCGTGCTGTAAAGTGTGGTGTAGTCTCCTCATACACTACTAATCAAAGCTTTTTCATGCTTCTTTATTTCCATGATTATTTACATTGTAGACTGACAGTCTCTCACTGAAGGCATCAAAACTATGAATGCGCACACACACGTAGCAAAATAAAAATAAATTCGAAGTATAAAACTTGTTTAAGATTTGAACTACTCTTTACTTTGAACTCTGGTTTGCCCTCTTGACATTTCTTGACCTTGACAAGACACACCTGTGAAGTGAAAATCATTTCAGGAGACTTCATCATGAAGCTCACTGAGAACAGGCCAAGGGTTTGCAGTGCTGTCGACAAGACAAATGGTAAACTACTTTAAGGATATGAAAATAAAATATAAAAATATTTAGTTTAGTTATTTAACTTTCTTATCTTTACAAATAATTCCACACATCTCGCATAATATATTTGATGTCTTCTGTATTTATATAAAATGTAGAAAGTAGTAATTATAAAGACAAAAACATTGACTGAGAGGGTGTGTCCAAACTTTTGACTGGTAGTGTATCTCTGTGACAGCAACACAAACATGAGTTATGTTAGCACTACAGCAGCTTATGTAGTGTGGCTGTCAGGAGGAGGCGAGTCCTCCCTGGGACTGTTACACTCACTGCTGCTGATCCTCAGGTAATTTATAGGACGCATAACACCCGTGTGCATGAGTGTATGGGCGGCTCGGACGCTTACAATAGAAACAAACATTCTTACATTATTCTTATTGCAATAATCATTTCTAATGATAATAATGTCTTCTTATTGTCTAGCAATAACTGCACATTCCTTTATTCCATGTAACTCCCCTCCATTTTAATAATCAAACACACGGCCTGTACTTATCTTTATTCAGATTTAACAGTTTAATGTTGCACTGTTGTAGATGAGGTAAACCAGTATGAACATTTGAATGTGTATTGTGCAGTGGACTCCATTTTCTTCTGTTTCTTGCGTAGTCGCGGCACATGATGGGATACAGAAGTGCGTGAAGTCTGCATGGATGCACGCTTCGGTTACAGCCGACCTCCATGGAAACACTGGAAAGGGCAGGGCACGTTTGCCGGGAGTATTCAGTCGGGTGCATTGAAATGGGACAGCCCTTGTCGTGCCGGAAATTACGTAACTGCCCTTCAATGCACACTTCCAATGGTGAATCTAAGGCCAGTTTGGCGAATTGGGACACAGCCCAAGATTGTCGGTTGTGAGCTGTGTGTAGTGCAGGTTGTGAGCTGTGTGTAGTACAGGTTGTGAGCTGTGTGTAGTGCAGGTTGTGAGCTGTGTGTAGTGCAGGTTGTGAGCTGTGTGTAGTGCAGGTTGTGAGCTGTGTGTAGTGCAGGTTGTGAGCTGTGTGTAGTGCAGGTTGTGCAGGTTGTGAGCTGTGTGTAGTGCAGGTTGTGCAGGTTGTGAGCTGTGTGTAGTGCAGGTTGTGCAGGTTGTGAGCTGTGTGTAGTGCAGGTTGTGCAGGTTGTGAGCTGTGTGTAGTGCAGGTTGTGAGCTGTGTGTAATGCAGGTTCTGTGTAGTGTGTGGTACAGGTTATGAGCAGTGTGTCGTGCCGATTCAGAGCTGTGTGTAGTACAGGTTGTGAGCTGTGTGTAGTGCAGGTTGAGCTGTGTGTAGTGTAGGTTGTGAGCTGTGTGTAGTGCAGGTTGTGAACTGTGTGTAGTGCAGGTTGTGAGCTGTGTGTAGTGCAGGTTGTGAGCTGTGCGTAGCGCAGGTTGTGAACTGTGCGTAGCGCAGGTTGTGAGCTGTGTGTAGTACAGGTTGTGAGCTGTGCGTAGTGCAGGTTGTGAGCTGGTTGTGAGCTGTGTGTAGTGCAGGTTGTGAGCTGTGTGTAGTGCAGGTTGTGAGCTGTGTGTAGTGCAGGTTGTGAGCTGGTTGTGAGTTGTGTGTAGTGCAGGTTGTGAGCTGTATGTACTGCAGGTTGTGGGCTGTGTGTAGTGCAGGTTGCAGGTTGTGAGCTGTGTGTAGTGCAGGTTGTGAGCTGTGTGTAGTGCAGGTTCCGAGCTGTGTGTAGTGCAGGTTCCGAGCTGTGTGTAGTGCAGGTTGTGCAGGTTGTGAGCTGTGTGTAGTACAGGTTGTGAGCTGTGTATTTTGCAGGTTGTGAGCTGTGTGAAGTGCAGGCTGTGCAAGTCCTGAGCTGTGTGTAGTATAGGTTGTGAGCTGTGTGTAGTGCAGGTTGTGAGTTGTGTGTAATGCAGGTTCTGAGCTGTGTGTAGTGCAGGTTGTGAGATGTGTGTTGTGGAGGTTTTGAGCAGTGTGTAGTGCAGGTTCTGAGCTGTGTGTAGTGCAGGCTGTGAGCTGTGTGGAGGAGCTACTTAGGCACCTCACCATGTCGAATTCTTTATATTTGATTCATTTTGTGCAGCCCCTTTTAGCTGGACATGTGCTTATGTTCGACATACAGTCTAAAACATTCTAGGCTGGTTCTAGGGTGGTCAAAAAGATCAAAAATCAGCTACTGAGCCATACTAAAACTAGATACTGATATAAGCAGGTATCGATACTGAAAAAAAAAATCACACTGGATAAAACGTGACCTTTCCTTAACAGTTTCCTTAAGAGTTTGATCAGAACTCGTGTGAGATGACATTGTATAATTAACAAATATTATAGCTATTATTTTGTGTTAAAAATGTCTTTTAAAAGCTGATCAAGTCATCAATTTTTAGTTTAGTGACATAGTAATTGGTTCTGTTCTGGTTTAGACGTGGTTTAATTCTGGTTATATTCAGTCTGACTTTTCATAGAACTGTTAACATAGAGCTAGAGATATTTATGTGTACCACAGCTCTCCTACAATCTCATTTACGCTGTGCTTTACCCATTTTAAAGCGCAGTACAGGACCTGGGATACTCACACAGGCAGACAGTGACCAGTAGAGGGCGCTCCAGCCCCTGCCTTCAGCCCCTCCACAGCATATGCATATAGAGTACAGAGAATAGAGGATTAAAGGACTGAGGAGCCGTGCGCAGTGCGATCACAGTTTGCACACTGTGGGTGGATGTGTTTCAGACTTTTGTTTATTACAGTTCTAATATCAGGTCCCTCTAGTTTCTCAGCGATAGAAGCCTGAGCAGCATACAGCATACAGAGAATAGATTCCTCTGTAAAAATATCTACTGCAACTTAAAGGGCTCATATTATGATATTTTTCTGACCTAGCGTTATGATATTATTCCCTGATGAAAAACATACCATATTTAGTTTTCTCTCAAACAGAAAACGCTCTGCTCCACCTTGTATCATCTGGTAACACAGAAAGTGCTCCACTATATTTTTGAACTCCATACACCTTCACTACAAGGATAATGTCAGCCTTGGAATATCCTATCTCTACTGAACATAAGGTAAAAAGTAGCAATTCACTTTAAAACAATGGCTTCATGACATCACAAAGTGGAACAGAGCATTTTGAGCTTTGGAGATAGACAGGCTAATAATGCAGGATTACTCAAACAAGTGTGAATGAACTAAAACACCACTCCAGGCATGTTTTTGTAACAATATTCTAACATGGCTTAAATCTCACAAGAGTCCATTTAGTGCATCTTTAAGACTCATGTCACGTGCATGCTGATCCAGTGATCAATTGTTTTGGAAAGAAGCATTCTAAAAACCTCCTCAAGACAAATAACCTGCGTCACGATTCAATGATCTCCAGGGCAGGGCTAATCTACCTTAGGGTAGAATAACCTGGAGCTCCTCAGGCCAGTTGTTACAGACTGATGATTTCTGGATGGGAGTTGAAACATCTGATTTCTCTGTCCTGATGCTTACCTTTGAAACCTTTTCTGACATGAACCACTTCTGGATAAATGAGGGATTACGGAGGAGATTTAAAAACTCTCATATTTGATTTCATGTTACCTTACTTTCCAGTTCAAACACTTCCAAAAAAGATAAAACCCCTACTGAAATAACATAAAGGGGTTCTATGTAACTTTTTGTGGGTGGTGGAGTGTCCTAAACCTTCTCTTCTCCATGTAGATGTTGCTTTGCCTGGAATGTTCCACAGAATCAGAAAACAGCACAGTCCAGAGCATCCACCCAATGCCCCTTTTGCCAGGTCTTTGCCCGTTATGCTTTTGCTAGGTCTGTGTCCGATGTCGCTTTTGCCAGGTCTACACTTGGTGTCCTTTTTTACCAGCCCTCTGCCCGATAGCCCTTTTGCCAGGTCTCCACCGGATGTCCCTTTCACCAGGTCTTGTTCGATGTCCCATTTTGAGAAGATGAAGGAGCTCCATTAGACATCTGAAGGAGGTTCGACCCACTCTGCTGCTCACATTTGACACAGTACAGTGGGCTAATGGAAGATGTTACGCTGAGTTTAACGTGACTCACTGACGACATTGAACACACCGTGACCATATTCCTGATGTGTTGAATGTGCTGAAGGTCTGGATGGGTCTGGAGTGCTCTTCAGTAGTGCTCCTCATAGTACTTTTAAAGTATTGATATTGATGTGTGGAGGAGCTATTGATTTGACACATGAATGACATGCTCTCAGAAAAAAGCATATTGTACCTTTAGGCCTCCTTCAGTCCTCCTCTCCACGAACACTTAGTTATATACATTTTTAAGACTGATGTATTTAGGGTATTTAGGTATATAACAAATACACTTTTTTCATTTTGTTAATTGAAAATTGCAACACTGATCTAAAATGACTTAATAATAAAAAATGGGTCCATTGACTTAAAAATGAAAAAATAAATCATTAATCATTAATGTGTATAATTGTTGAAAAATGGCTATTTCATATTCTTAACTCTATCAGGAGTCATTTCTTTGCCAGTTTCAAAGTTGAAATCCTTTTTGTTTAAACCTAAAATGCCTCTCTTTGATCTGAATAATCACTGCCTAAACCCCAGGACCTGCAGCCAATCATGACTCAGTGCTAGTGCAGCCTCTGCAGCTCAGTAAGTGAATTCTGGAGAATGAGACAAACAGTGTTGAGAATAACGGAGTTAAACTATAACGGCGTTACTAACTGCGTTACTTTTTCAGTAACGGAGTAATCTAACTAATTACTTTTCCCAGCGTTCCAACGCCGTTACCGTTACTGACAATAAAATGTGGCGCGTTACTTTTAATTGAGTTCACTCTGCGCTGGGGCTGAGGCTGTGGTGAGATAAAAGGCTCGCTTGAGATGAGGCGGGCGCAGATACGACGCTGTCGAGCGGTGCATGCCGGGTAGTTTTGTGTCCAAGATGCCACCGACTTGCTCTGACGTAACCTGTGTGCCGGTAACGGGAAGTTTTTGAGCAAGGCGAGCGCAGCAGCTCTCCACCGACTGCGGCCGCCTGCATGGACTACAAACGCTTAATGCATGATGGGAAATGATGTCCTGTCCACACGTGCATTCACAGCTGATTGGGTCCGAGTTGTGTTTTGATCAAAAACGTGACTGTGTTCTCTCCAAAGAGGAACAGGCTCAGATCAGAGGTGATTAATATTTGAACACTGGACAGAGAATCACAGTGAATGACCGAGAAGGTTAAAGGTTTTGTCTTATTTTACATGGTTTACATTTGAATGCCTTAGTTTTGCAAAACATGGTAATGAATCTTTTCAGTATTTTACTGAAAGCACTTTATTGTTATTGTTTATTTTAATGAAGAAAATACTTGAAGTACAGTTGTCTGAAATTGTGTGACATGTTGATTTATTTGCACTTCAAATGAAATGTTTTTTTGTTTGTTTGTTTGTTTGTTTTTTGATACATTCTATAATTTACTTGTAAACAAATGCAATATAATTGCAATCTGTTAAAGTGAAATAAATGTTAAAGGTTCACATCTGTTTTTATTGTTTTAACATAATAAGTAACGCGGAGTAAAGTAATGCAAACAAACATCATCCTGAACGTTTTTTTAACCATGCAATATTGCTGTCAAAACATGCCTTAAAATGTATTTTCTTTCATTCATGCTTATTTCTTGCAAATCCACAAGGATCTCTCTCTGTATTTTTATACAGATGAATATCAACCCGGTCCCCACTCTCTGTAATCAGATTTGTGTCAGTGACACACGTGAAATGAAGAACATCATTGGTCAGCTATCATTTAAACACAATGACATTTATCTCACCTTAAATTAGAGTTTAGTGTTTCGCTCACCAGTTCTGCAGAAATCTACTGTTTTTCAGTCTCCTGTGATATATTTTCCCTTTTTTTTTCTTTGTAAGCAGCCATATTTGTTTTCATATGGACAGACCATGCGTGCCGCTGATTGTTAGTCCAGTTGTCAATCTGAAAATGGGGAGATTCACCACTGATCAGACTCACATCTTTGTAAAGTGCGTATTCTGGATCCTAGGCAAGCTTGTTTCATTAATATTTAATCCTGTTTTCAAGGTTGTTTTCTTCACTGCTCACAAATAACTTTTTCAATTTTCGTCACAGATTTGAAACCTGAATGTCTCCTGCTTAGTTTTCAAATCCATAAACCATCACTGGATGCACTCTGCGCTCACACTGTCGGCGACGAACACATGGTTGTATTACAATAGCAGTGAAGGTTAGGGTTATGCATATGTCAACTGAAGCCACAAGAATGCATCATACTTATCAGGCCTTGTACCATGATTTTCGTTGTTTTCTACCTGATACAAAACGTACCTGCAGTATAAACTCATTCTTCATTTTCCAAACATCCAAACATCCTAATTATTTTTGGGAATAGGTTTCTTGGAGGAAAGTGGAGTTTGAATGTCAAGAGCCATGCGAGCCTGCAACTGGTCAGATCAAGGTACAACCTTTGGGAGTACATGGGTAGGTGGCAGTAGTGGTCTTGAGGTAGTGATTTTAATAAGCACTTTGGGTTACATACTGTGTATGAAAAGTGCTTTAGAAAGAAAGTTTCATTGATACATTCATTCATTCATTGAAGTTTGAGACTTAATATATACATTTTTAAAAAGTAAAGCTAGTTTTAATTGTTTTCCCTTCTCATTTACCGACTCACACCACAAATAGAAAAAAAGAGACTGTAATGCATTTCATGAAGCAGCATAATCTAATTGTAATGAACACCCCAAGAAAATGAGAAGACTATGGACATTCTAAGAGCATGTACAGGACAATGACCACAACTTGATTACATCCTAGTTTGTCTTAAGTGGATTTTCTCTACAAAACTTCAAGATGTGCAGCTCTTTCAAACCCTCACAGTAGAACCCTCTTATGTAATACTCTTGGTGAACTTCTCACTGTGGCACCCTAACATGGAACCCTCATGGGAACCCTCATATATAACCCTCACATAGAAACCTTACACTGGAATCCTTACAGTAGAATAGTCAAATGAAACCTTAACATAGAACCTTCACATAGAACCTTCACATAGAACCGTCACATGAATCCTTCACATGGAACCTTCACATAGAACCCTCACATGAAACCTTCACATGGAACCGTAACATGAAACCTTCATATAGAACCTTCACATAGAACCTTCACATGAAACCTTCACATAGAACCCTCACATGAAACCTTTACATGGAACTTTCACATAGAACCCTCACATGAAACCTTCATGTGGAGCCCTCACATAGAACCTTCACATAGAACCCACACATGAAACCTTCAGATAGAACCATGCATAGAACCTTCACATTGCACCTTCATATGGAAACCTCATATGAAACCTTCACATAGAACCCTCACATGAAACCTTCACATGGAACCCTCACATGAAACCTTCACATGGAACCCTCACATTAAACCTTCACATAGAACCCTTGAATGAAACCTTCACATAGAACCCTCATATGAAATCTTCACATGGAACCCTCACATGGAACCTTCACATAGAACCCTCTTATGAAATCTTCACATTGAACCTTCACATGAAACTTTCACATAGAACCTTCACATGGTCTGCATGGTCCGGTGGAGTGGCACTATGTCGTGAAGACATTTCCAGGAAGTTGATATTATGTATAGAGCAATAATGCATATTAAGATGTTAAAACTATGCAGGAGCCAAAATCGAATAGCGGGGAAAAATGTATTGCACACATTTAAATACAATAGAACAACAAAAGAAGCACAGTCATACATACTTTTTAGTATGGTTATGCAATCATTGTTCTTGTCTAACCAGTGTGTTTCCTGTGTGTGTGTGCTATTTATCACAGTGTAGGGACTAAATCTGATCTGTACACCCACTCCATCATAATGGTCCTCATAATGTAAATCCTTTATTATTAAATCAGTTCAGACATGAGTTGTGCATATAGGCCTCGTGTGTGTGTGTGTGTGTGTGTGTGTGTGTGCATGCGTGTGGGGGTGTGTGTGTGTGCGTGGGGAGGGGTGTGTGTGTGTGTGTGTGTGTGTACATATGGGCCTCACCCTGTTCTGTATGTTCAGGACATGTTGTTCTTAGTCCAAAAACAGTGCCACAGTCACAGTGTATAGCAGCCCCTGACACACTGCTGCTTAAAAGTATATAAACTGACTTTATAAAGCTTAAACCTGGAATGTCCAAACTTTTTTCATTGAAAGCCACATATTAAAGACTTCAAATTACACTGCTGTTTTTTTTTTTTTTTTTTTTTTTTTTTTTTTTTTTTTAATCTCTGTTCTAATTTCTTTCCTCATCACAAACATACCCGGAGTTGGGTTTTATTTTATTTACAAATATTGAACACACAAATCCTACGTATCATGTACATATGTTTGTCATGTAGTAATACAGGAAGTGCTCCACTGTGGTTTTAAACTTCATACAACTTCACTAGAATCATTTTGATCATTTCAGCCCTGGAATTGCCAATCTCTACTGGACTAAATGTAAAAAGTAAATGCTAACTTAAAAAATACCCCATGACATCACAAGGTGGCACAGAACATTTTAAACTCTGGAGATGTAAATAGACTAATTATAAAGAGCTATTCAAACATGCCTGAATTAAACAAAATACAACTCCAGGTTGATGAGGTAACTGCAGTGCATTATAACATGACTCGAAGCTCACAAGAGTCAATTCTGCAGAATATAGGACCTTTAAAACAGAGAAAGCAGCAAAACTGATAGTTGTTACAACAATTCATTAAAATGTTTTTGTAAAGTTTGACTTTATTTATCAAGCCTTAAACTTTAATAACAGGTCGGTCTTACATCAAAACTGCTGTTATTAAGAAGAGTAACTTGTAGTAATAACAAGATAATATGGGCCAATTCATCAGAAGTGCTGAAGCCATAGTTTGGACACCCCTATGCTAAAATATAATGCTCTTGAAAACTATTTGTGAAATAAATACAAAAACTAATGAATGAAAGAATTAATGGATTAATTAATTAATACTAAATCTTAGTCTTGTCTTTCTGTATTTGTATAAGCCTTTAATAACGTATGTGTAAAAAGTGTGATAGGAGGGGTCCTCTGTTTTTTTTTAAAGTCCACACACTTTGGCCAGACTTTTTCAGATCATATCAGTGCTCAAATTCTTTCATCATGTCACTAATAAAATGTGATGCTGGTAGCTATTGTTTATGACCTCATTTAAGCTGCTGCTCAATTCCTCCCTCAGTGGCATTTTGCAGCACACCAGGCCTGAATCACTTTGATGTGGTTTTCATATTTTTTTAAATAATAATAATAATAAAATGTGATTATTATTCTGTAAAAAGCTTCGGTAATCATTAACATAGGACCTTGGAAGAACAAGAGCACAGGAGGCCGTGGGATTTTCATGTGCAGTGTGGTTTTCAAATGAAGAAGGATGAGTCACTCAAAGTCATTTTTATGTTAAGAAAAAACACAAAACACAAACTAACTGATGAATGAAGTAGCCAAAGTTAATTAAAATGAAGAAGTTAAAGGTACTGTACCTTTTTCAGAAATGTGAAAAACAAAACTAGTTTAGCTGCAGTAGCAGTGATCCAAAGTTATTCCTTACTTGGCATACGCATTGAGCATCCTAATCATTCACCACGATGAGTTTATAAGCACTTTTTACAACTTTCAGAGGCCATCACAGTAATGCTAACAACTTGCATGCTAATTGCACACTTCCTGATTCACTTATTGATTTTTATTCAGTAGAAATTGGCAATTCCAGAGCTGAAATGATCCAAATGATTGTAGTGAAGGTGTATGGAGTTTAAAAACACAATAGAGCACTTCCTGTATTACCACATGATGACATCACAAGGTGGAAAAGAGTGATTTATGTTTGAGAAAAGAATTCAGACTAAATATGCAGGGTTTGTCTGTTCAATATGCACAAATATATATGCAAGTATGTATATTATCAGAAAACAACGTAATATGGGCTTTTTAACCATAAACCATAAACAAATCTGCAACCCAACCCTGGTGACCCGGGTTCGATCCCCGGGTCACCAGGCCTTTCTGTGTGGAGTTTTTCATGTTTCTCCCCGTGTCTGGATGGGTTTCCTCCGGGTACTCCGGTTTCCCCCATCAACCAAAACATGAACGCCCTTCGAGACAACTGTTGTTGCGATTTTGGGCGTTACAAAAATAAATGAATTGAATTGAATTGAATTGAACCTGACAGGTAAACAGCAAAACCTGCCCTCCAGCTCCATTTAAACTATAGAATGTTGTGATGTGATGTGAACCCAACCTATTGATTCTGTATTATAAACAGATGGTTATTATTGTAGGTAGGAACAGCAGGACTCCTTAAATAATGCAAGAATCTCCCATGTCCCTCCCTCTTAACAGTCTTGTACATGTGCATTAGATCAGCTCCACTGCTCCCAGCTCTCAGTCCTGATTCGAAGGTTTGTCACAGCGCGTGTCACAGCTGTTTGAATCTCCACCCGATGCTTTTAACCCCTCCTCCCCACACACACACACACACAACACTCTCCAGGTTCTAAGAGAACATAGTGTACCAGTGTAATACTTGGGCAGAACGCTGTGGTGCAGTGTGCATGAGCAGTAAGGACCAATCAGAGCACTGTACTCAGACCCCCAGAAATGGAAAATCTGAAAAGGGGCTTTAATTTAATAATTTAAAAAATCACAAGGAATAGGCTAATTGGTGCAAACATACTGCAGGTCTATATAAAATTTACAAAAGGATAAAAATCAATACAACAACTTTTTAAACTCAACACAAGTTTTAAAAAAAATAAATAAACAACAACAACAACAATAACAATAACAACAACAATAACAACAACAATAACAACAACAACAATAACAACAACAATAACAACAACAACAACAACAATAACAACAATAACTACAATAACAACAACAATAATAATAATAATAATAATAATAATGTCTGTGTAATCCCTGAGTCGTCCAGGTCTGATCCATAGCAAAAGTCAAACTTTCGCAGCGAAACATCTTCACTCCTTTGTCCAGTTGACAGATTTAAACTTAAACAGAATTGCCACTTATGCCATCAGACAATGATATAACTGTTAAAACAGCTCCCTGAGAGGCACTGTAATGATAGTCATGTGTAAAAAAATAATACATCATGAAAAATGTTTAGTTCTTGCATCGTTCAGTAAATGTATGCATTTCACTGCAGGTTCATCTTCTAGAAAAGTAATGTGTAGTTACATGCATCTCCACAAGGAACATTATCATATGGTCTACATGTTGTTGACTTGTTTTACATGTCTGAGAAAGTGTAAACAAGTAGAAACAAGCACCCTGCCTGTGCATTGTGAGTCTGTGTTTATTACTTATCTATAGTCATCCTCATCTTTAACACGTGTGACACTTCTTACTTGGCACTTCTTATTCTTTTAGTGTGCAAGAGAGTCAGTCACAAGAGCAGCCAATCTACCAATCTACTGTGAGCACTCTCCATAGGTCTGAGCTGTGAATTGTCTTGGTGGTGTCATCTACTTGTCTTGGTCATGAATAAACAGTCATAATGTCAGACCTGTAAACACCAAACTCCTGCTGCTGCCCTCTAGTGTTTATCCGTTGCATGTGCTTCTCTGTAATTCTGCTTTAACAAATCTTTTATTACCCCTTTGTTTATTTTCTTGTGCTTTTTTTTAACATAATCTTTTACTGTTATTAATTGCATGCTGTTCTTAATAACCTGTCTGTTTTAATTATTTTTCTTCGCTATGATTCACTTCTTAAGACTTAATGCTTTTCTACTTTTTAACCATGCTTGCAAACGTTTTTATAAGGAGCCATCTGTACATCATGGCAACGGACAACAGATGAAAACTAGCCTTTTGGCTAATTCTGGCATGTAAAACAGTTACTGGTCAACATGCACTGTCAGCTATAAATAAATAAATAAATAAATAAATAAATAAATAAATAAATAAATAAATAAATAAATAAATAAATAAATAAATAAATAAATAAATAAATAAATAAATAAATAAATAAATAAATAAATAAATAAATAAAGTATCTCCATGGAGTCAAGCAGGTGGTGGACCACACCATAAAAGTTACATAGTACACCTTTAGCCACATTTCCTAGTATGAATGTGGTGCCTGACTGATTGTTGCAGTTTGCCAGCCTCACTTACTACCACTCTGTGGTAGTAAGATACAATGTAGCCTCTGGGGAAAACTGATGGAAGCAAGGCTGCTAATCTGCACCATCTTGCACATACTCCAATCATACAAGGCAATGTGGGAGAAGTGTCTTGCCTAAGGACACAACACCAGTAGCACCCCACTGAGAAGCCCAGCCATGCTTAGCTTTTGAGATTTTATGAGATCCGACTTTGACAAGCAGGTTTGGCCACAGCACAATAACATCTTTAGCTTTAGTAAAGTTTTTGAAGATCCCTTTGTGATGTGTGAACCTCCTCAGTCCATTAGCATCAACAAGTTTAAACGATGTACTGTGACTTGTCATGTAGCCCTGAACTACGAGATAAGATATTAAGTATTATATGAGGGTTTTTGGCGAGACCGTACAGTCTGTTCTATGTATGAATGAACCAGGACATTAGAATACACCCAGGATGCACATTGGTAGAACATACACACAGAGCTGCAGATTCTGGTGTATTTTATTTATTTCAAGAAAAGTCAAACATATTTACAGCATCGACATGTCAAACGTCTATTGGCTCATAACAAAAACCATTCACAGGTGAAACATATAATTCTGTACATACACATTCTGTACAAAAGTCCCATAAAAAACTGCAATTGAAGGAGAATGGGGTGAGGGTGGTGGGGGTGGGGGGGCAGTGTGGCTGTTGTGAGGGCGGAGTCAGGGGCACTGTGGACCTGATCACAAGCGCAGCCTGACCTCCACCGAGCAGGTGCTGAGGTCTGTAACAGTTGTGGTGCTTTGTGGTCAGACAGGGGCTCACCGTGTCCGTGTCGACTCCAGCTCGTGCACCTGTGGGCTGGGTATGCCTCTGTGCTGAGGAGAGGCAGCTCTGGAGGTCTGCAGTTACAGTAGTGAGGGTGGAATGACTACAGTGATATTTGGAGAATAAATACTACTCCCGCTGTGTAAAAGTAGGTTGTTAGTGTCAGTTACAGTGAATATGGAAGATGTATGCTGCCTTCAAGTTTATGTGTCAATACATAGGTTTTCACTGACAGTACCTGAAGGTAACATAAGAGGAGTGTGTTCTTGGAGCTGGATCTGACAGTATGGGCCGAGGTGGGCAGTACATTTAGTAGTTACATTTACTCACGTACATTCATTGGCGTAACTATTTAATAATATTGTACTTACTGTAGCAGTTTCAAAGCATAACACTTTTACTCCTACTTGCGTAATAGACTGTAGAGTGTAACAGTACTCTTACTTGAGTAACTCAAACCTCAGCCTCAGATGACAGAAGCTTTATGTTGACAATATGAAACAATTTGATCATTTGCATTTCTTGCACTGCTCCTTCAGATATGATTTAGTCATTTGAAAATACCAGATTTTGTGCATTATTGAAAGTTTTGTCCTTCAAATTACATTAACTTCAGATTTTAAATCAGGTTTTCAGACAGTTACTCTTACTTGAACAGTAATTCTCCAAAAACTTTTTCACTCTTGCTTGAGTAATTTCCACTTTGTACTTGAGTAATATAATTTTTAAGTAACTTTAGTCTTTCTTAAATACAACTCCTAGTACTCTACCCACCTCTGAGGATAAGCACATGTAAACAGTGTAGCCTTAGACTACTCTAGTGTACTTTAATGTGACGTGAACATCAGGCCTGTGCCCTCTGGAGTGGTCAGGCTGTAGGAAAAGTGAGGGTGAGGTAGCAGCACCCCAAAGCAAACCAACCCTCCACCAGAGCATGGCACGGCACAGATCCCACCAGCCGAGTACAGGTAGGGTATAAAGAGTTAAACAGTTCATAGTACATTAACTGTCAGACTTCATTTCATCAGTTATAGCGCTAGTGCTAGCCTATAGGCCTAGAGGTGGAGGAGCGTGCCGTGCTGCTCTGGGAATCATGCAGTGCAAAAAAGAATATGGACATGAGGTAAAATGATGTGAATTTTGAATCATTTAAGTAGTTTTGATTTGTTTAGCTTAATTTACTTACTGGATATTCAAATAGCAAAGATGAACATGTCATTGAGATGAAATTCATACACTACTTTTCATATTTCAGTCTAAGGTCATTAAAAAAATCTATATCCAGAAAGTAATCAATGCTAAAACTAGTTTTGATACTGAATTTGAACAAGTATCGATACTGTGACAAAAACATTAATAGTCAAAGTTGGAGCTATTCTTAATTGTTTTAGAATGATCTTGAGCTAGATCACAACTATATGAAATATGAAAGAAAACACTACCACTGTTGAAATTACATTTTAGTGTTGTGACAACACAATTTTAATTTGGTCAAAAAACAGCCAAAACGTTATGTAAAAAGTTAATAATCTAGTTTGTCCTATTGCAAATGTATTCTGATTTTTAGGCTTAAATTTCAAACTAGAGTACATTTCTACATACAAATCATTCTACCACATGCCGATATGGATGTTTTGCAGTGAGGAGGAGGGCAGTGTGCTGAGGAGGCTCTGGTCCTGAGTTTACTGAAGCAGGGCCCACATTAGCTCCAGCTGTGGCCCTTTACAGACTCCACCATGGCCCAGTTGAGGAGGCCCACACTGGGGCATCCTGACACAGCTGTGGGGCAGGACTTCCAGATGGCTGCCTTTTTAATTTCCTGTAAGATTCCCCAAAGTCTTGAATACTGAAGAGGTTTGTATAAAATGTTAAGACTAAACAATGTGAAAGATCCCTTAACAATATCAATGTGTTAGCCACACGGGACACTGACAGTACAATCTTTACAAGAGCAGTCCCCTTCTATGGACAGATGTGAGGCTACTATACACACCACTGATTGTATTGCATGGAGGGGTGGGCGATAATGACCAAAAAGTGAGTATTTTTTTAGAACCTACTGATGACAATCACATGATATTTTTGCAATCCATGTGAAATATGCTCATGGTTTAGATTCAAGTATTATCCAAAGGTGATGGACTCAGAAACAACACTTTATACCCTTGTTTTTAAAGAAGACCTATTGTGCTTCTGCTATATGGTTATAATCTAGGACACCCGTGGATCATTATGTGATAATTAGGACATTTTAAATCGCAATATTCATCTAAAATGACTTCATAAAAGAAAGACGTCTGCTGACTTCTGTGTTTGAAAACTACACTATCACAACAAAGCGTCGCATGCTGTCGACCCCTCCTATGGATAGCTGCACATCACATTAATGAGTAGCAGATTTTTTTTTCAATCTGTACCAAAATGGCTATGTGACACTACCAAATCCTATAGATCACAGATTAAGACAGTACAATTTAAAGTATGAAGTGAGTACAGAGCAGTGGGCATGTACCTGTGGTGGTGAAAATGGGATAGATCGGAGCAATAATGTCTACAGTAGAATAAAGATTACTCATACATGCATGAATCACTCTACAAAAGACAACTTCAACAGAGTAAATGAGACGGGAAACAATTTTAAGATGATTAAAAGCTCAATTTTGCATAATAGGTCCACTTTAAGATCAAGTTTTTGTTGTTTTTGCAGAATTTTGACATTTTCCTTATAGCCCCCAAAATGTGATTATGATAAAACTGATAAGATGATCAATACTAAAACTAGTATCAAAACCTAGTATTCATCTGAAGTATTAAAATCATATAATAGGACAAAATGTGACCTTTCCTGAACAGTTTTAGAAAGGTCTTGTTTTATATTAAAACTCGTAGACCACATTAATTTTAAATAGAATATTGTTATTTTGAGTTGAAATTGACATTCCAGTCCATCGAGTGTTTTTACTATGCTGTTAATGTGGTATTGAGTATAGAGCTGTTTCCTTAGTGTTGGAATTGAGTTTGGTATTTTAGTATAATGGTAATGCTACTTCATAAATACCAGTGTGGATATTACCTGTTTGTATGTATCGCCCACCTCTCTTGTACAGCACATTCTCTGCACAGCTGATTTGTCCAATCGTTTCTTTGGGTTCAGTGGGAACTCTGATAACAGCAGTCATCTCATCATTTGGTTCAATCAGACTGCCTTTAGGTGCATTGTGTTTCCAATTTAGCACTATTCATTATTGCACACAAAATAAGTAGAGGGTTAGAAAAATTTGAAGGTGCACTACGCAACTTTTCAGCTTGTCTCCATGGAGATGTTATTGTTTTGCTTTGTTCTGTCTACAGTATGGCATTAGAACAAGGTGACAATGCCACCAAGCCAAGTTACAGGTAAATCAATAATAAACATCTATAAATTAATAAATGCCAGTTTAAAATAAAAGTTTAATTCCATGCTGCAGAACATTATGTTTTGTCTTTCAGTTTTTTTCTGCTGTATATGGACCTATTTGAGTCTGAAATACAGTCGACTGAGTGCAGGTAAAGCTACAACATCTCTATGGAAATAGGCAGGTTGCGAATGCGCTGCCAGAAAAGTTCCACAGTGCAGTTTTACTGACTTTTAACAGGGTACATTAGATGAGGCCCTGGTCAGTTAGTACTTAGTACTGGTCACCACATCACCCTGCCAATCGCACTTGAGGAAGCAGTGAAGAAGGCACTGTGGGCAGGGCTATGTCATCCCTTTAACTAGCATACAGAGTCCACCGAGGAGAGGGGACAGGTCAGGAGGACATTAGGAGCCTGAACTGGTCTTTACTGCATCCACTGTCCACATGGTTCACTGTCCAATGTCTTCTATACTGTCCACTTCAGCTGGAGCCCGGAGTAAGCAGAGCTGGAGAGACACAAAAAGACAGAAATATAAGATCTATAGGGTTCATCAAAGGCATCACTAGGCCTGTCAGGAAAATTACTATATCAACTTATCTTTCAGTATATGAATGAATGAATATATTTTGTGGCTCATTATTTATTGTGTATACATTTTCTTTGCAAAAGTGGGGACATTTTTGCAATTTTTTAAATTATTTGATACGATTATATATATATATATATATATATATATATATATATATATATTTGCTTCAAATATAGTGCTTCAAAATTTGTTATTGTTACAGGACTAGTCATTACAACACAATGTCAAACTGATCACTGCGTCCCCTGATGGTAAGACATTCCTTGCATTAGTCTTGTGAGAAGCGGAAATAAATTTGAACACAATATGACTAAAACTCTCACCAACAACAGAGTTCAAGAATGCTGGAAAAAGATATCATTTCTGTCAAGTATCTGAACTACCGGTACTAAAATAATACAAACCCCATGCGTTTCAGAACATGTTTGTAGAGGGTTAGATTTTATATTTGCAGCTGGACCCATCTCCAGATATTGATCTAAGCATGGTTTTTGGGTTCCTTATTATAGGTACCATTTTAGGGACTTTTGGCCATTCAAAAGGTAAAATGATTTTGTTTGTACTCTAATTATATGGCCAGGGTCCAAGTTTTTCATCTCGTTGAAAATAACAGATAGGTAGGGAATGTTAGCAGCAGAAGAGCTCCCCTGGCCTTCTGCTTTGGCCCTATATAATGTTATACATGGATAGACAAAAGCCATTCAAACACATATTTGACATCACTCTAACTCAAGGACCAATCACGTTTTGAATGACTTTTCTGAACGTGAGCCCCGCAGAACATAAAGGGGAACAGGGCCTGTCTCCATACTGTATCCAGCAGCACAGCTCGGGCACTGTCTAATAATAGCGTTACTGCTGCTGTCATGTTAGCGCACATGCTAACTGGCTAGGCCACCATTGCATAACCTCACAGGCACACACAGAAGTGGGTCAAACTAGCATGCGATGTGAAGCATGGGGGAAGGGCTGCTGCTGATGTCATGGTACATATGTCAACTATATGTATCAGTGGGTTTCATCAAACCAAGAAAGTTCAATTACAGGTGCATTTACTTTTTACCTTTTGAAAACGATTGCAAGTGTGTAGTTTTCAGATACCACACTTTAATGCTGTCAAATATTTTACTTGAGTAGGAATTAAAGTAAAGTTTGGATTAACCAACCCACTGTGAGTAGGTTACATTAGTCTATAAGCCAGAACGTTTGTGCTTCTTGCACCGCTCCTCCAGATAGGACTTAGTTTTTCTAATATTTCTGGTTTATTCTTAGAAAATACCAGATATTGTGCATCCAGTTACTGTACATTTAGGTGAAAGTATAAATGTGATGTTACGTCCAGACAGTTACTTTGACTTTGTTTCGATTTGTTTTCTGGGCCAGTTTTGCGGATGTCTTTGTGAGTGTGCTTTGTGCCACAGCCCTTTGACTTTTGACCCCAGTCAGCTGCTCAGAGCACACATACCATATTCCTCCACAGACATACACATCTATACACAGACAAACAGTGCAAACACACAGGGCTTATGTAAGTGTGCATCCTGCTCCAAGTGCCCATAGCCTCCCCCACAGCCTCCCTCACAGCCTCCCCCACAGCAGTGTTCTGTGTAGGGGCCGGGGCTAGTCTACTGCAAACACACAGGCCTGTCAGGGCTGCTCTGTGCTCACTCATATTTATCATTATTTTGGTCCTATTGAAATAATCTATTAGAGTGACTTATTTACTGTCCCCCATTCATGAGGAGTGTGAAGACTGATTTGTGTAGCCTATATACCAACTACTGGTCAAAAGTTTGGACCCACCTCCTCATTAACTGTTTTTTTTTCTTTATGTTTACTCAACAAGTAGTTCAAAGTAGCTACTTTATGCTTTGTTGACAACTGGAATGGTTTTCACTTCACACATGTGCCTTTTAAGTGTCAGGGAATGCCAAGAGTGAGCAATGACCAAAGCAAGAATCTAAAATAGAAAACATGTTTGGAGTTATTTCACACTATTATGTTCACTACATTCCATAGGAGTTACATACATTATTTTGATGCAGTGAGAATCTCCAATGTAAAGAAAGCACATGGAATGAAAAAGTGTGTCCAAACATTTGGATGTATAGCACAATAGTACAGAAGTATAATCAATAGGGGACATCATGGGATGACAAGCCCCTACAGGACCATAATTCTAAAGGACAGAGGCCCCTGAGACAGTCCAGCACATAAGATGCTGGCCTGGAAAGCATAACCAAGTAGCGGACATAGTGTACAGAAGCTTCTGAGCAGAGTATGGACTGGACACCCCAAGGTCAAGGTGGGAAACACCTCCAAAGGTAGTGGAGAATGATTGAGCCAAGATCCTATTGGACTTCCAGATAAAGACCCACAGAATGATGATGGAACCGACCGGACATTGTGGTGGTGAACAAAAAGACTGTGCTCTTCTGCTCATACCACACACTGTGTTTTTAAAATCAGACAAAAGCCCAGTGGCTGTTTAGGCAGTGTCTGACATCTATGGGAACATTCCTCTGAAAGTTTGGTCTGGCCCTACTGTATCAGAGCACCAGTGCAGAGATGCTCGTTCAGCTAAAAACACAGAGTTGATGTGAGCCAACATGTCCACTCATCCGCAGTCCTACTGCCCCTGACAAGCCCCTACCCTGAGCCTTGCCCCTGGTCACTCTCTGCCCAACCTCTGGTCATTCCCTGCCCCTAGCCCCTGGTCACTGCCTGCCCCTAACCCCTGGTCACTTGAACAGGGGCAGAAGCTGTGGTGACAGGCCTTTGTGGTGCAGTGGATCAGAAACATTCCGAACCTGTGTCTGTGTTTAGAGCCATCATGTCCAATTAGCTCATGTAGTGTCTCTTGCACACTTCATTGTAGCGTAGGCCCTGTATCTGACTTTTTTGATACATTTTGACCAAAATCTCTAAATAGTACGGTGATCATGCTTGAGTTTTTGTGACATATCTAAAGTTTTCATACCTTGTCCAAGGTATTCAACTATTTCACGCTTTTCAGCACTAGAGAGATCCTTTTTCTTTGCCATATTGCTTGGAAATGGTGGTCTACTTAATAATGAATGCTCATCTTAGTAGTTTTTCCTTTAATTGGACTACAATTTGCATAATAATTTGGAACAGAGTGTATAAGGAAATTTATTGGCACAATAGCATGCTAGTTGTTGTTTGCTACATCGTGACGGCAAACTTGTGGAGACATTGGACTTAGCCAGTTTTTGTTTCATGTGGATAGGCCAGGTAAATACAGAGATATTAACAATAAACCATGCCAACAAATTTGCAATCTGACAGTAAAAAAGCAAATTCTCCAAGCAAACTGAGTTTTGAATATGATGTATACAGTGAAGAGGCCATTCTGCAGTGATCCCAGCAGTGACCCCAGCTGGGAGCACAGAGAAGCTCATAGGAGTCCATAGGAGCCCTTCAGGGAGTTGTGAAATAGGGTGTAGAACCAGAACAGTCTGGTACAGTGCAGGACTGGGTTTGCAAGCTGTGTGCCTGAGGGTCGGTGGAGTTATGTCACATGTGTATTCAGAAGTACTATGGGCGCTCTGTGCACTCTAAACACTCAAACTCCACGCGGCATTCATAACATTTCTCAAAGAGAGAAGAGGAACAGTACAGATGTTTTCTATGGCCTTGTTCACCTCTGGCCAAGTATGTGCTGAGTCAGTATCTGAGTGCATCATTTGAATGCTGCAGTAGTGTGACTTATATTTTTACATATACAAATATTGGTACTTTATACCCTATATTATCAGTGTTATTTTTATCTTTTTTTTTTCATTTCACTCATTTTGAAAAAAATATATATAAATAAATAAATTACTGTTTTTATATAATTATTTATATTTTTATATTGCACTTTTTAGCTGAGACCTACTGTGTCTAAATAATTTCCTCATGTATTAATAATGTTAAGTTAATGTACCTGAGTATAATGCAGCAGTGTGACAGTATCTGTGAGCAGTACTTGAATACATGGGTACTACAGTAGTGAGGTGGTGTCTGTGATCAGTACTTGAATACTGGAATGTGACAGCATCTGTGTGAACAGTACTTGAAAACTTGAATACTGCAGTAGTTTGCTTGTATCTGTGATCATTTGAATACTTGAATAGTGCAATGTGACCGAGGCCTGTGTTTGGGCATGTGTCCAGTGACCAGCTGCAGTCAGAGCATTAGTGAGCTCAATGGCACCAGCACAGGCCTGCCTCACTGCACCACTCCCAAAGCAGGCTCCACTCCTCTAAGAATGTCAAAATGAATATTATATCGACTTATCGTCAAGCCAGGGTTGGCAGCCCTCCCACTGAATTGTGCCCTTCGCGGTCAAGGTTGCGGGGGCCCTTTATTACTGCTTGCAGTTTAAGTGTTGCATTCTGTTATTTATTTATTTCAGTTCAACAATATTCAACAATAGTATACATTTAGAATATTTTTTGTGGATAATTCTGCTTTATCGTTTGGTTTAAATGTGATAGTCAACATTTACTTCAGCAATATATCGCACTTCAAAATGTGTTATCTTCACAGCCCGACACTTCTCTGTTCCCTGCCCTGGTACCCTTCCTTCAGGCCCCTCTGTGGTGAGCCCGGGGCCCTCTCTGGAGGCCCTCACACTTGTTGCATAAGAGCCCTAACAGCACCGACCACTGAAGGTGTGGTCTGACAGCAGCGGCCCCTCCCCCTCACACTCAGAACACAGTGTACTACAGAACGTCTGAAAACGTCACAGCAATTTAAATGGATCAAATTTGCACACAAAAAAAGGCAATGAATTATTATATATGCTAACCCTGTAGTTTAGACCTCTACAATCTCCTGAAATGTCCCTGTGTGTTAGATGCCCTCCCTATGTCTCTGTGGGGTCTTAAAAGCTGCTAAATTTACAGACATGTTCTGAAATGCATGGGATTCTCGTCTTAGTTTATCAGTTCAGATTTCAGTCTTCTCTCAAATGTGAATGATCCTGAACACATGTCATACATTCAATGTAAATCGAACTGAACTAAATGAAAAATGCTAATTTAATCAGATAGTTTGTCAGAAAAGTGTATTATTTCAAAACCAGCCCTGGCGTATACCTTTTTACTGCCTCTACCCAGTTTAACAGGAACCACCTAAAGGAAAATAGAATCACAAAAAACTGGCCAAATGAGAGATTTACTGCTATTGTTTGTAAGGCATCTTTGAGTGTCCAAAAAAGTGCTATATAAATCTGATGTATTATTGTTACTATTACTTTAAAGTGCTGTCCCTCTAAGTGAGATAGTGCTCTAGAGAGGGCGATCGGGGCCAGGGCTTAAGCGCGTCCTGGTTTTGGACACGGGCGGCACGCGGCAGGGCGGACAGCAGCGGTACACAATGTTCCAACACAGGCAGACAGGCTCACATACTGTATATAGCGCGAGGGTGGGGGCAGAGAGGAAGATAAATGAAAGAGGGTGAGTGGAGAAGGGAAGGGGGGGAGAGAAGAGTCAGAGGAAGAGAAGTAGAGAAAGAAGTGGAGGAAGAAAAACAGGAGAGAGGGAGGAGGTGGGGGAAGGAACAGAATAGAGAAAACTGGGAGAGAGAGAGGGCAGGATGCATCAGGGAGGAGAGAGGGTGAGAGAGAGAGAAAGAAGAAGTGAGGGGAGAAAGAGAGGAGAGAGAGAGGGAGGAGATGGGAGAATCAACAAAATAGAGAAAGAGAGAGAGAGGGCAGAGGAAAGAAGAAAGAGGAGGTGGGGGTGGGGGGGTCCCATTCACCAAAACAAATCCAAATCACTGATGCCAATAGAACATGCTTTACCTCAATGTTTTGATTGTTTCATGTGTTGTTAAAATTACATTAGCTTCATAAAACAAAAATCAAATCGAGGTTGTTCCGATGAAATAGTGAATCTTTCAGGATTTAGGTCAGTTCTAAAAATGGCTGACTCAGCAGATGGGAACATTTGCAAAGACTCTACAAGAGGAGGAGTGTGACTTCTGAATCTGTATATATATAATGCAGACTCTTTGCTTTACCGTGTGTACTCTCAAACATAGCACAGAGATTAGTAGGCCTGTATTCGACTTAAGAAATTCTTGATGGACTACCAATCAATTAGTCGACTAAACAGAACATATTCAGATCACCATGTTACCTTTTATTGTTTTGAATGCTAAATTCACTGAAAAACAACATATTAACAATATATCATGGAAGAAAGCTCAGAAAAGTTGATTTTGCATAATACCTCATCTTTAAGGGTCACTGCTTCATAAGCCATGTCTGTGGTGCTTTGTCTGAGCAAAGATAAGATGGAGCAGTGGCACGTCTGAGCTGAGTGACCTCAAGAGTCTGAAGAATGTCCAACTTCAACCAGTGACTTAGCAGACACACACAGCACTAAGACTGTGCTATATACAGGTTATAATCTAATAGTGATCTGATCATTGTGACGATCTAATGCAGCTCTATGATTCCCTGGAAAATCCAGAATGATATCTCTGATTCTAACTCTAGATTCACTGGTGACCAGACTCACATCTTTTTCATTTCATTTACTGATATGCAATTTCAGTAATAAAGTTAAACATAAATACAGTCAAGTCATGGGTGAACAGGAGCATGAAGAAGACCAGGTCTTATTATTACATGTCCCTTTTAACAAACAGAAAAAAATAACCAATCATTGATATGGTCAGCCATCACTCATAAGATCACTAAAACAGTTACTCTGAATAAATATCCTTCTATGCAACACATATCACATAAATATTTTCATTACTGTTAGAACTGTTCATTACTGTTAGAGCTACAGAATTTTGTATAGACGTTTGTATAAACTATTCCACAACAGCAGCCACTGAAAAACTTCTTTGGCTAAGTGAGGTGTGGGAAATTGGCACATGGAAATTGTTGTCATCAGTAATTAATGTAAAGACATTTCATATGTTTTCTGGTACTAGTCTTTGAGCAACCTTCGACCTACCAGCAGGTATGCATATTTTTAAATCAACAAGGTGGGTGTGTTCTGGATCCCAAGCTCTAGACTATCATGCTCTGAGTGAGTGACAGGTGCATTTAACCAATTAGTGTTACATCTGAACATTCAAAAGAAGTTTATTTACTACTAATGGCTAAATCATGATTTGGCTCCAAGAAAATGGTATCCATTTCTTGATATATTGCACAAAACTACACAGCCTCACAAGAGCATGCTGTATTCTGGGCATCAACAACACCAGGGGGTGGGACAACAGCTCTCCTGGCCCCACCTGTCAACTCTAGCTACTGATTGGTGCAGACTGAGAGTGCTCTTTAAATCTCTAAATATGGAGCCTGCGCTGTCATCGTTCCACCACTTAGTGACATAGAAAGCTGTGCGTGTTTACAGCCGCTAATCCCCCACAGCAGGGGCCTCGGGGAGTTGCATAACCTGCTGGGTCATCCTCTCCTGCCCCAGTGCAGGGCCAGTGAGACCAGTGATGCAGAGGGCTGGGCGCAGGTGAGGGCTGGGTATGTCCTCGGTATGTCCTGGGTGAAAGTCAAAGAGTGCTGATGAGGGCTGGTGAGTCCTGAAGAGGGCTGGTGAGTCCTAAAGAGGGCGGGTGAGAACTGGGTGAGAGCTGGGTGAGGGATGAGTAAGGGCTAGGTGGGGGCTGGGTGAGGGCTGAGTGAGGGATGGGTAAGGGCTAGGTGGGGGCTGGGTGAGGGCTGGGTGGGGGCTGTGTGGGGGCTGTGTGGGGGCTGGTGAGGCAGTGACACAGGGGCAGAGGCGAGTGCCTCTTTGGACAAAGGCACCAAGTTGGTGCCTTCTCAGTTTACGCTCTAATTACCAACATTAAGCAATCAGCAGAGGAAAGAGTGGCCACAGAGGCACAGATCTGCCCAAGGGCTGGTCCACACCTCCAAATGTTTAGGATTCACAAGAGCACAGTTCCAATCTCATGGAACACTGGGCAGCACAAAGGCAGGCTGCCTCACATTGAGAAGGTCCTTGGTTTGAAGTCCAGGACCTGGGTTCAAAATTCAGACTAGACGTGCATGTCTGTGTGAAGTTGTTCATGTTCTCCCTGTGTCTACGTAGGTTTCCTTTGGGTGTTTGTCAGCACTTTTAGCTGTATAACCTGTGAGTATAATGACAAATGAAGCATTTAGCATCTAATGAGGTAATAATTAGCCATCACAAAGAGGCCTCTCTCACACACATGCTAATACTGGATGTACTTGTGTGTTCCATGTAAAAAAAACTGTACTGCTGTGGATGGCATTGTGGGTTTGTGTTATACACCTCTGATCTGCCCCAGGCCCAAGCTGCACCCTGCTCAGAGCACCTCCCAACCCCTGGGAAGCAACAGGCTCCTGTACACCCATAAACACACCTGTACACATGCACACATGGAATCTGCCCGACAGCTTCCCAGAGGAAGGAGATCTGAGCAGGCTACATTAAGTGCTTACGTCAGCCCAGTGCATGTACTCATTCCTGGGTTAATCCTTTCCCTTACAGTGGCTGTGACGTGAGAGCACCAGAGGAAAGAGGAGTGCTGCTCCGGCTTAGGCCTATTTGGAGAAAGGAGAGCAGGCCACAGGTCTAAGGGTCTACGAAACCCTGCTCAGAGAATGTCCCTAATGACAGGGAAAGTAATGACTGACGCTAACCTGTAATATAGAAGAGCTTACCAGTTCAACCATTTCAGTCTGTTCCATAGCCTTTCAATAATGTGTTCAGTTACTTCGGTTCAATTAAAGGTAACTTTTCTAGTGAGAAGCCCATCTAGCTTTTAGTAGAATGTTCCAGAGTATGGCATTAAATATCCACCTTGATTTATTCAATTACAGGTTTTTTACAGATGTTATTTCTACTAAAATTGGAAAAAAGTATTACTGTGACTGGAGTCTTTTCTCCATAGATCCAACCAGTAACCCTACATGATAGAATTATCTGCCTCACGGAGACAAGTACGTGGCTTCAATCAGACCTTAATCAGGCCGTGGCAATATTGTGAGAAATTTAGTTTACGGCAATATTGATAATGCTAAGTAATTAAGCAATGTTCAATCCTTTGATGGAGTTTGTTTCATTATAATTTGAACACATATTAGTTATGACCCATATGTAGAGCCTTACCTGGTGCGCTCTGAGGTGTGAGCTCTGGTGGGGCCTCAGGCCGCACAAGTCACCTGGTCCATGCGCACTTCCAGCTGACAGGCGTCGGGCCGGTCCTGGGGGTTGACGGCCAGCATGTCATGGAGAAGCTTCTTGACGCCCTCAGACATGGAGCTGCGGGCCTTCTGAGGAATGTGCAGGACCATCTTAGGGTTCTCCAGCAGAGCCTCGCCCACCGGCACGATCTCCGAACCCTGGCGGATATATGTGCCCAAGAGCTCCCGCTTGGACTCTGCGTCGATGAAGGTGATGCGCTCCAACATGGCCCAGATGATGATGCCCAGAGCAAAGATGTCTGCTTTAGCTGTGTAGTGGCCCTCCCACACCTCGGGCGCCATGTAGAAGTCAGAGCCACAGGCAGACGACAGCCAAAATTTGTTGATGTTGTTCTGGTTGGCATCTTTCACTCCGGCCTCACAGAACTCCTCGTTTTTACAGTTGAGTGCGGCGCACACTTTGCTCAGACCAAAATCCGCCACCTTGAGTACTGGCGCGCCAGTTTTCTGAGAGATGAGGATGTTGTCGGGCTTGAGGTCACGGTGCACAATGTTGTTCTTGTGCAGGAAGGCCACGGCGCTGGTCAGCTGCCTCATGAAGCTGCGGTTGGTGTGTGGGTCGGGCCGGCGGGACAGGATGTACTGGTTCAGGTCTCCGCCCTCACAGAACTCCATGACGAACCACAGGTAGCAGGGTTCAGCTGGGCAGCCCAGGATGCGCTCACCTGGGAAACAGCACATGCACACGTCACTCAAAAGTTATAACAATGCAGATTACAAGGATTAAGAATCATAAATATATCGCACAGGCTGTCCAAAAAGCTATTCCCAAATACTAAAAATGACTTAGCGCCTCAAACCAAGACCAACTAGTTTGAATCGCTTTGGTTTGGTCTGGCCAATTCCAGGTTATTTCCAATTTTTCAGAGATTTTAACCATGTTATAGTTGTTCACATTCACCCAATGTTGTACTTGGCATGATCTGTGCATGTTTGAGCAATATTCAATTGTTTACCTTGTTTAACCCCCGTGTTCACCACCACCAGTATGCGCCAGTTGATGCCCTTTTTTGAAAACTAGTTTTTAAGTAACACTTAGTTACCTAAAATTTTTTTGTACATAATGTCAACAGAACGAAGGGAAAAAAAAATTAACCTGCTCTATCAATTTTCAGATGTAATTTGACCCCAAATATTGCATTTTTTAATCATAAAATGAAAAATTTGTAATATATATATACATATTCTATGTATGCAAGTGAAAAGAAGTTTAAAATTGATATCTCAAATTCTAAGTTTTTGTTCCTACTCGCCTCTTACCTTGCTTCACTTCACAATCTGATGTGATTATTTCTGTGGTCTAAGCATGCAAAACAATACTAACTAATAAGCCTAAGTCACGCAAAATCTCCACACCTGCTTCAAACTGGAATTGAGCCAACCAGGAATCATCAGCCAGAGTCAAAGCAATGGTTTTAACTCAAAAGGCTGAGTTCTCTTCTGACATCACAAGATTCAAACTTTGCAGAGTAGTTTAATCTGAGCTGGAGGACAAGTCTACTTTCAGTGGTAGGCTTTGCTGTCAAAGATGTTTGGACCTGGTTTATGGTTCATCTATGTAATAACTGGGTCTATCCACAAGAAACAAAAACAATGTTCAAGGTCTTAAAGATGAAGTCTTGTCTACATGGAGATAATTATAATACTATGAAACATTTCACAAAAAACTTGCACATATTGAATTATTGGCATTTTCATTTTCATTGGTTATAAAAATAGCTTGACAAAACATGCATTCTTATGTAAGCCGACTACTAAGCAGGGTCCCCTCTCCACAGATCTGATCTGTAAATTGGCCTGGAGGTGTTATTTATATGCATTTAATAATAGCAATACTGTGGAACAGTCCAGGTAATAACATCTCCATGGAGACAAGCATCTGGTGATTGACCACCACCAGAAAGGTTACATTGTGTACCTTTAAAGACACAAAATGATACAAAAATGATATGGTACAAACCAAGTCTTCCCATTGTTCCTCTAAACCAAGAGGCTACACACAGGAGCCATAGATTAATATTGCATTCATATCCAGGGTGAATGGTGACACTTATATAACAGGCACACTATTCAAAGAAACAAGACTATACTGCTCCATATAAGCCATCCCAGAGGTTTAATAGGAGAGAAACTACTACAAATTGCACTTTATGTCATAAGAAAAAATATATTTCACCACAATTAATTGTTTTATATAAGATGTGAAGAAAGAACAAAGCAGAAAGTAGGTCAAACCAGAACCATAACAACAAACTCAACTCAGCCCAAAATATTAGCCTAAATCATCACAAAAGTCAGTCTGTTTTCAATGCAAACGGTGTAATTCACATCATATATTACACAGAAAGAGGAGATTTAACGTGTGTGGATGTAACGCCGGAGAGTACACCATGTTCCCTCTCTGAGCAGACGCGCTGTACGTGCGCTCTATAGGGGACGTATGGGCTGATGGCGTCACTGCTGCTCCATTCACCAACAGCAGCTGCCCTGTTCACTGTGCTTTCACTGTCACAAACATACGCACAGCCTAACATATCCATAACACTCACTTAATGGTTGCAACTTTTGTTCTTGATAAATCTGAGAGCACGAGACTCCAGGACAACTTGCTGTCATAACCACTACAATAGCACAACAATAACACTACATTAACACTACAATCACACTACAATAACCACTGTCCCGGTTCTTGCCATGTTTAGACAACACAGTAGCCTACCATTCACCGAAAAGAGCTATGGTTCTGCCTCTGCATATACATGAGGCTCATAACTGACATTTGTGAGTGCGCACCTTTGAGCGAGGTCTCCACCAGGCGCAGGTACTGTCTGGACCTCTTGTTGCCGTGGCTCATCTTTTGCGCCAGGCCGTTCCGCTGCAGGACGCACTCCTCCAGCTGGACCACGTTCTGGTGTCGATTCTCCAGACTGGTCAGGGCCCAGAACTCGGCCAGAGCCAGCTCCACGTTCTCCGGAGCGTCACACTGGAGTCTCTTCACGGCCACTCTGGAGCCCGTTTTACGCGCTATGGCTTCGTACACGACCCCGTAACTGCCCCGACCTACCTCCCGGAGCAGGCTGTATCTAGGGCTGGGCAGGGGGGGTTCCAGGCGCTCGTTATTCAGGAAGCCGATGGAGAAGCAGTCGTCATCGTCGTCGTAGCTCTCCTCCATGGGCTTCGGGAGGTTGTTGTCCACCGTGAGGGAGCGGAGCACTTTCCCTGCGTCGCGCTTCATCCTGTCGGCCACAGCGCGCCTGCAGCCCCGCGCCGTGCCGCTTACCTTTCGCCTCCTCTTGCCGTCGCATATATCCATAACTCCTTTTTTGTTGAAAGTGAGCATGAAGGCAGCGCTTGTTTATCTTTCATTACTCAGCCCGAGACTCAAATCCCGCCGTCCTTGCGTTTTTCTCCGCGTTTCTCAGTGTTTTTATTTGGGAATCAGAAGAAGACAGAGCCGAACAGCCTCGGGACGGTACTTTGGCTTCATAAACAAAATGTTCCAGCTTTGAGAACAGAGGGCGGGACCCGGCTCAGCTCTGCGCGCTGATTGGTCCATAGTGGAATCCTTTAAAAGACAAACATAATCAACATAGAGATTTGATGTGCACCACAGGTATAGATATGAGTGTGTAAATTAGTCTAAAGAGTGTGGCGCGTCTTTGCGGGGTAAATGTCCATATACAGGCCAGAGGGCACGCTCAGTCCCAGGCAGCATGGGCTGACACGAGACAGGCTGAGGCACGTGTACCGAGGCATGGGAAGCCCCCCTCAGACCACCGCGAGAACTGCACTGTGTAGGCTATAGGATGCTCTATGCATGGCCCAATGCACATGCGCAGAGGGAACAGCTGCTTCGTTAGCGCACTAGGGTCTTTTAAGGAAAACACAAACAAGACCACTGCAAAATGCCTCCACACTACTGATACTTCTCTCATATAATCTAAAAAACAGATTTACAGAAAAGATAATGGGTAGAAATGTCACTTCGTTTATCCCCAAGAAGGATATGGGGATGTGGGATATTTTATATTCTGAGGTCAATCCCAAGTTCTCCATTGAAATCACGTGATGTTCACTTCACTTTGCCTCCTGTTGCCTCCTTTCTGAACTTTAATATGCATTTGTTTAAAAACTTGTCAAAGATGTATTTCAGATGACATCACAATTGTACAGGCCAATACTATTTCATTCAGATGGAGGCAGCTAAAGTTAATATGATTAAAATCCAGATTTATGTTGTAATACAGTGAGTGCTTGCATTCAGTCACTGATATAAATGATTTGGTTCAACAATGTACAATGCAACAGGGAATCCTGTCTCTTGTCCCCATGGGAGTATGACATCATCTCATTTTAGAATCTGAAAACTCACAAAACATGATGGCATTACAAATATAAAAGTGAAACATGAAATCTTTCATTTGGCCTTTCATGGGATGGCCTTTCAGGAATCAGCAACCTGCGGCTCCGGAGCCACATGTGGCTCTTTCATCCTTATACTGCATCTCCACATGGTTTGGGGGAAAAAAATATAGTATTTAATTGAAGTGTATTTTATTTGTATTAGTTCATTTTTTAAATTGTAGTTCTAAATTGGATCTTGGATTGTGATCTTGAAATATTCATATAAAATTATATTTTATTATTTTTTATTACTCAAAATGCTCGCAGAAACATGAAGAAATCTGCATTTGGAGTCTTGTCAATGTTCAGACCCACATATGTTTGTGAGCAGCTATTCTCCACCATGAACTATGTTAAAAACAAACATTGCTCAGAGACAACAGCTTACAGTCCTACAGTCTTACAGATGAAAGTCAGCCCCCGATTTGCAAATTCTGTGCAGAGGTTCAGGAGCAGAAGTCCCAATAACCAGGTAAAATAAATATTTATGCAGAAATTTTGCAAATACTATACTTGTTTATATAAACCGTAAAGGTAAGAAAAAAAACAAGTGCAGTATTATCTTCATTTTAGATGTGAAAAAGTATTTGCGGCTCACAGTGTTTTCTTTTCCATGGAAACCAGGTCCAAATGGCTCTTTGGGGGTCAAAGGTTGCCGACCCCTGGTCTAGATGTTATCTCACCTACTCTGTGATGGAATTTTCTGTTCAATTGTCACATTGCAGGAGAAAAGTACTTTACTTTATTAAGACAAGCCAATTGTGTAGCCAATCCCAAACAAATAATGCTGTTAATTTATCAAAACATAGCTGGAGTTATGTTTTATTTAATTCTCACATGTTTGAGTAATACTTTATTGTTAGTCTGTCTAAATCTCCAAAACTCAAAATGCTCTGTTCCACCTTGTAATGTCATGTAGTGGTAGTTAGTTAACAGCTCCTTTTACCTTTAGTTCTGTAGAGATTGCCAATTCCAGGACTGATGATTCTAGTGAAGGTGCATGGAGTTTAAAAACACAGTCATACACTTCCTGTATTACTGTGTGTGTTTTCTGAGAGAAGAACTCCAGGTATGTTTTTGATGAGGAAACAACATTATAACAGATCAGAAAACAACATACTATAGGCCCTTTAAAGCAAGTAAAGTGAAACACCGTGCCCAAAGACACAACAACAGTACACTGGTCGGAACTGAGACTGAACCGGTGGCCTTTAGGGTGATGGCCGAATGCAAAAATCACTAAGCCACAGTCACTCAAGTCTCTTCTGCATAGGATTTTAGTTCAGTTATTTTGAAAATGTCCACTCACATTTGGACTGGCATCTTGGTGAATCATGTACCAGATAAGACAAGTACGTGCATCTGTGGAGGAGGCTGTGCACGTGAGCCTGCTCTGAGCAGGGTGGGGGTTTGGGCAGAGGGAAAACTCCATCCAACGTGAATTTGGCCGAGTCACTGCTGTCCCGTGTCCCGGCTCTGAGCCTCGTCTGACCCACTTCTCAGGACAGGACCGCACACGCATTTTGGAGAGGCACGTGGCCCGGAGAGGAGAGAGAGAGGGAGACAGCGAAGAGAGGGGGGGACAGATAAGAGTGGTTGGAGTGAGAGAGAAGAGGGGGGAGAGGAAAGGAGGGATGAGAGGGGGGTGAGGGGAAGACAAATGCACTTGTTTTATTTATGATAAAAATGTCAGCCAAATTTTCAGAAATAAGATATGTTTGAGCTGCATGATTTAGGAAAAATATGCAATTGAGATTGTGATGAGATTCTGCTCAAGGTTCACATTTTATACATGTCCAGAAGAATTTACAAAAAGACTGAAATATGAACTGACAAACTAATATAAGAATCATATTTCAGAACATGTTTGTACAGATCTGATCCACAGGCTTAGCAGTTTTATGCAGAATACAACAGGAGATTTTCTTGTTTGTGGAGGAAATGATGGTACTTCAAAAATTACAGCTTTTGTGATTTGATAATTACATTCATTCAAATTGTGATTTTGATTCAATTGTGATTAATCTTGTGGCCCTAAGTCTTATGAAAACTACTCAGTCCTCCTCAGATCCTCCTCTCCTCCTCCTCCTCCTCTCCGCCTCAGACACTCCTCGTCTCCTCCTTAGCTCCTCCTCTGCCTCTCAGATACTCATCCTCTCCCCCTCAGACACCCATCCTCTCCTCCTCTCCCTCTCTTCTCCTCTTCTACCCCTCAGTCCCTCCTCAGTTCCTCCTCCCCAGTCAGCGCCTCTTCTCCTTCTCAGATCCTATTCTCCTCCCCCTCAGACTCTCTTACTCTCCCCTTCAGCTCCTCTTCTCCCCCTCAGACACTCCTCCTCTCCCCCTCAGCTCTTCCTGTCATCTTCTCATCCTCAGACAGTCCTCCTCTCTACCTTCCATCCTCATCTTCTCCTCTCCATCTCAGCTCCTCCTTTCCCCCTCAGCTCCTATTGTCACCCACAGCTCATCCACTCTTAGCTAGTGCTTTCCTCCTCAGCTCCTCTTCTCCTCCTCCCCTCCTCAGACACTCCTCTTCTCCCCCTCAGGCCCCACTCTCCTCCTTAGCCTCTCCTCTCCCCCTCAGACCTGTTTTTGGCACACTTCCTGATTCTGGCCTGACTGACCAATCACAGAGCAAGAAGCGCTCAGGTGAGGCTAATCCTAATTCGGTGTCTGTCTGTAATCTGTGTCAGAATAAGAACAGTAGGGCCTCTGAGCATGACACAGCGGGAATACAACCCCCACACCACTCCCAGTGAGAAAGATTACCGTGTGTATGGAAATGTAATTACATCAATTTAGCTCATGTGGTTTTAAGATTATGATTATTCTCTCCCCTCTCCACTTCTGCTCATCTGATTTTTGTCACAAATCTTCCTTAGCTCCTCCTCAGCTCTTCCTCTCCTCCTTTTCTCCACTTCAGATCCTCCTCTCCCGCTCAGACAGCTTGTCCTCTTCCCCTGAGCTCCCTCTTAGCCTCTCCTCTCCCCCTTAGGTCCTCCTCAGCTCCACCTCCTCACCCCCTTAGCTCCCTCTCAGCTTTTCCTCTCCCCCTCAGCTCCTCCTCCTCGTCTCCACTCTAATGCCATACTGTGGAACAATCTAAAAATAATTCAATATCTCACAAGACACAAGTTTTTGATGTTCATTCATAAAACGCAGGGTATGTTTTTGTTTTGTTTTTGTTTGTTTTTTTTGCTTGCATGCTCTCTACCTACACTTTATTTAGAGCTCCATCTTTTATGGATGCTATCATTAAAATATAATGGTTTTACTCGATTGTTTGTCTCAGTAGGTTAGACTATTGTAACGTCCTGCTAACTGCCCTCTCCAAACGAGCCTTAAGACAGTTGCAGTATATCCAGAACACTGCTGCTCGTGTCCTGACTAGAACCAGGAAGTACTTCACATATGTGTCCTGTGCTCAGGTCTCTGCACTGGCTCCTGTGGCTCACAGAATAGACTTTAAATCAGCTCTGCTTGTGAACAAGTCTCTCCAAAGTACATCTCCCACATGTTAGAGCCACATGAACCATCTCACACTTCAGAGAACTTCAGGGACCGGCCTCCTGCTGGTGCCCAGAGTCAGGGCTAAACTGGGACTAAACCAGGACTAAACCAGGGGAATCAATGTTTCAGTTTTCTGCAGCTCAAACCTGGAACAGTCTTCCTGAAGATGTGAGGCAGGCCTCTACTTTGACAATGTTTAAATCCAGGCTGCAATTTGTTTGTGTTGTGATATTAATGCCTTTCTTATTCAGTAAATCACTTTGAATTAGGCAAGGCAAGTTTATTTGTATAGCACAATTCGTACACAAGGTAATTCAATAATTGCTTTACAGAATAAGAAAGACATTAAAATCACACAAATCAAAACATAAATAATCACAAATAATCATCATAAAATTACCATTAAAACAGGAGAGTGCAGAATAAAAACCTTTCAGTCATATGCACAGCTAAACAGAACTGTTTTGAGCCTGGATTTAAACATTGTCAAAGTAGAGGCCTGTCTCACATCTTCAGGAAGACTGTTCCAGGTTTTAGTTGCATAAAACTGAAACGCTGATTCCCCATGTTTAGTCCTGACTCTGGGCACCAGCAGGAGGCCTGTTCCTGAAGTCCTCAGTGTGCGAGATGGTTCATATGGCACTAACATGCCAGAGATGTACTTTGGACCTAGGCCATGGAGAGACTTGTGCACAAGCAGAGCTGCTTTAAAGGCTATTCTTTGAGCTACAGGAAGCCAGTGCAGAGACCTGAGCACAGGACTTATGCGCTCGTACTTCCTGGTTCTAGTCAGGATACAAGCAGCAGTGTTCTGGATATACTGCAACTGTCTTAAGGCTCGTTTGGAGAGGCCAGTGAGCAGGCCGTTACAGTCGTCTAACCCACTGGAGACAAATGCATGGATAAGTCTCTCTAAGTCTGGCTTTGACAGTATTCCTTTGATTTTTGTAATGTTTTTTAGATGGTAAAAAGCTGCAGATGTTATTGATTTGATGTGGCTGTTAAAGTTCAAGTAAGAGTCCATTATACTTTGTGTACAAATTGTCCTATATTAACTTGCCTTGCCTCTGTAGATACTCTATCTCTCCCCCTCCCCTCCCCCTCTCTCCCCCACATACTGGGACAAAATGTGCCACCACAAACCCACAGCACAGAATACACAAGAGTTATCTAAAATCTGCACTATTCTACTGTAAAAATGCCATGTTCCATATTTACATCAGTTTGTATTTGTCACACATTTTATTTCATATTTCACTTCAAATGAAATACAATAGCAAACATGTAAAAATAAATAAATAAAAAGAGCCAATAACTCTATAAATGTTGTTATTCTTATTCTTACTCTTATTCTTATTCTTATTCTTATTCTTATTCTTATTCTTATTCTTATTCTTATTCTTATTCTTATTCTTATTCTTATTCTTATTCTGGCAAATATTTGTTTTGTTTCATTTTTGCCCAATATGTTTAATATTGAAGTAAGTCCTAGTTGAATTAGGTTAGTGGTGGGTTGTGCTGTGATGGAGAGAGGCACACAATGTTCTGTACATCATGTCCTGTCACTGTCCTCCAGAACAGTGTCCCCTGTCTGTGAGTGCAGGTATTACACCTGCACAGAGGGTAAGTCTGCAGCGGGACCCCAGCCCGTAGTACCACCACGCGGACCGAGAGTGCAATAGCAAGTGTATGTATGTCCTGTGAAGACCGTAAGAGTGACAGGAGCGTGATTGGTCCTTTCAGTTGTCAATCACACAGGGACACACGTTATATAATACACAAACAGAGGCTATTCACTGAAGCAGACCAACGCGTAGATAAGTTTTATGCCACACTGTGGAATATTATGGTCAAAGGAGAAATGTTTCCATAGAAACAAGCATGAGGAGACCCTCCTCCAGGCTACATAAGAGTCACGCTTGTGGAGAGGCAAGCCCACTCACTGTCGGGGCATGTTTCAGTGCACTAAAAACAACCAAAATGAAAAAGCATGCTTTTATTTTAGTCTATCTATCTAAAAAATTACATACTCTGGTTTTAACAATTTTGGCTTACTGGTATATCACCAAGTAACGCAGGTGAGATGGGACAACAGTGTGTCAAGCCCGTTTACTGTCAGTAACAAAGTCAGGCAAGGAGGAATTCTGTCTCCCATTTTGTTTTGTCTGTATATGGATGTGACAAGAGTTAAATACATGTAGAACAGGCTGTATAAATAGCACTACTGCGGTGAACCACCTAATGTATGCAGAAGATCTTGTTGTGTTCAGGAACTACTGAATGTCTGTTTCAAGTATGGTGTGGCTTTTGATATAAAATATTATGAAAGTAAAAGTGTAATTATGGTAGAATAATTATATAGAACTTAAGATGATAAATTTATAAAGCTTCCTCAGTTTGTATCAGTGGTAATAACTGTATGTGACATTTATTTGGGACATATTATGACAGACGTTCTACCCTATGATGAGAACATCTATAAACAGTGTCGTATGATGCACAGCCTGATATGCTCATGTGCAGGTTTTGGTGCCAGTACAGTGAAAAAGACACTTTTCAGGCATGCTGTACTGCCTTATAGATGGCACACTTTTGGTAAAACTACAAGAACAAGCAAAGACAAAATTAATGTGACATATAATGACTGCTCAAGGATTCTATTGAAAAGGTTAAGATGGGAAAGTGCAAGTAAGCTGTTTATGTCAGCAGGACTTGAGATGGACATGCCCTGTATAATTTATTGACTTATTTATCGTCTTAATGACTTTGAGAACAGTATCATGAGCCTGACTAATGTTAAACTCAGTGCCGTACACCAACTGTGGAGACACTGGTACAGCTGTTTGCTGTGAATATTGTGTTAG